>NC_091373.1:18451595-18751595 GCF_038502225.1 Cherax quadricarinatus
ACAGAGATGTAAACCATAGCACCGTATCATCCTTTGCAGACGATACTAGGATCTGCATGAGTGTCATCCACTGAGGACACGGCAAATCTTCTTCAAGAAGATATAAACCAAGTTTTCCAATGGGCAACAGAGAACAATATGATGTTCAATGAAGACAAATTCCAACTACTCCGTTATGGAAAACTGGAGGAAATGATAACTAGAACTGAGTATACTACAAGCTCTAATCACACAATAGAGCAGAAATGTAATGTGAGGGACCTGGGAGTGGTAATGTCTGAGGATCTCAACTTCAAGGATCACAACAATGCCACTATCACATCTGCGAGGAAAATGATAGGATGGATAATGAGAACATGCAAGACAAGAGATGACAAGCCACTGATGATCCTTTTTAAATCACTTGTTCTCTCTAGGCTAGAATGCTGCTGTACACCGACATGTCCATTCAAGAAAGGTGAAACTGCAGATCTAGAGAATGTACAGAGAACCTTTACTGCACATACAAGTTCCATCAAACACCTTAAGTACTGGTAATGCTTGGAAGCCCTTGACTTGTACTCACTGGCGAGAGAGATACATCATAGTCTACACCTGGAAAATCCTAGGGGGACTGGTCCCTAATTCACTGGTCAACAACCAAAATGATTCGGAGACCAGAGTAGCAATTTCCAACTAATTTTAGGTCACTGATAATGAATATCAGGTTAAAATTGTTTGTTAGCTCTACTTTTCAATATACACCTACGTGTCACAACAGGTTCCAAAAGGCTTGCGGCAGTGTGTTTCTTACCACACTCACAGTCTCTCACTGCCTTTCATTATTGTTCCAGCAGTCATAGAAGGTGGTTGTGATGTGCAAGTTTATATTCTGAGGTGAAAGGTAAGTGATTTTCTGAGCCATACACCAAGTACTGCTGCCTTCTATGTGAATGGGACAGTCGTGCAAGAGGTTCCCACTACATCAGGAGAGACTAAGTCACCTCGTCAATCATTGAAGCCTGAGATGAAAAATGTTCATCATCCACCTCTCATTGAACCAAACAAAATTTTGCTACCACCACTACGCATAAAACTGGGATTCATGAAAAACTTTGTAAAAGCTATGGATAAATCCGGTCAGGGATTCAAGTATTTAACATTAATTTTCCCCTCACTGAGAGACGCTAAGATAAGAGAGGGAGTCTTCAATGGTCCTCAGATTTGAGAGCTTCTTAAAGATGGTGACTTTGAATTAGACCTTCATGGGGAGGAGAAAGCTGCTTGGGAAGCATTCAATTTAGGGGTAAAGGGATTTCTCGGAAACAGAAGGGAAGGCAACTATGAAGAATTGGTGGAAAACCTCATCAAGGCTTACAAGAACATGGGATATAACATGTCACCTAAAATCCACTTTTTGGACTCACATTTAGACATTTTTCCAGCGAACTGTGAGGCAGTTAGTGGCGAACATGGTGAAAGGTTTTACCAAGATATTTCAAACATGGAAAAATGGTACCAGGGCAAATGGGACACAAGAATGCTTGTAAACTATTGGACATTGACAAGAGATAATTCTTCAGCCCACAATAAGCGTCAAGCAAAAATGCAGAGAGTAGGTACGGATTAAGAGTTTAAAACATACTGACACACATTGTACGTTATAATAAAATAATCAAACATTACATGTCTCGTATCTTTAAACTTATAACCAATAAGCATTTTTCAAGGTGATATTTGGATTCAGGACATGAAAATACATAAGAATTAACTAATCTCATTTAAGACCATACAACTTTTCAAAAATTGTTGACCAGTGTAATGTACACACAGAAATCACTCCCTTTGATACACCTTATCTTTGAAGAGTTTTGAGAGTTTCACTGCTCTCGGAGCCCGGACATTGGCCAGGCTCGTGTAGTGTTTCCCTAGTCAACCAGGTTGTTGCTGTTGGAGGCCAGCTGCTCCACATATCCATCACAGCCTGGTTGATCTGGCACCTGGTGAAGATACTTGTCCAGTTTCCTCCTGAAGGCTTCTACACTTGTTCCAGCCGTTTCTGATATCTTCTGGTAAGATGTTACATAGTCTGGGACCCCGAATGTTGATACAGTGTTCCCTTATTGTCTCCTACGAAAGCAAAAGACTTGGCAGACAATGCAACATAATAAGTGTCCGAGGCCCAAGACTGTTCAACAGCCTCCCACCAGCCATAAGGGGAATTACCAACAGACCCCGTGGTTGTCTTCAAGAGGGAGCTGGACAGATAGGTAAAGTCAGTCCTGGATCAGCCGGGCTGTGGTTCGTACGTTGGACTACGTGCGGCCAGCAGTAACAGCTTTGTTGACCAGGCCCTGATCCATCGGGAGGCATGGTCATGTACCGGTCTACGGGGGCGTTGATCCCCAGAATACCCTCCAGGCAGGTAGGTAGTGTGATTGAAGCTAAAACATTGCGTAGTTTTAAAAATAAATACATGAGTGGGTGTGAGCTGGACCTACCTCGCATGGGCCAGTAAACCTGCTGCCGTGCTCCTCGTTTCTTATATACTGCCGCACATTACCTATGTTGGTGAAGGAATACTGATTTAAGAAGTTATTCTCTGTCTTTTGCTTGGCCCCTACATTACAATTTCTCTCTCCTGCTGACTCACTTATGAACAAGTGCACAGACCATAAGAGAGTACACCTGTGTTGATAATAAAGAGTGAAGCAGGAGTGAGAGCAGCAGGTGGTAGGTGACTGTCAGCAGTGGTGTGCATGTAACAGTGTAAAAAGTCACCAAGGCGTGAAGTATCCCCCTCCCCCTATCCCTCCCCCAACCCAAAACATGATCCCCTCCCAACGCCCGGGTGCTGTCAGGCATAACTAACTCTGCGGCCAGGCCTACTGCTGGTTGGACTAGGGAAGAACGGTGGAGGGAGGGAAGGAAGGGAAAAGAGACAGCGAAGGAAGGGACAGTGGAGGGAGGAAGAGACAATGGAGAGAGGGAAGGAGGGACAAATCATTTCTTCATAAACATACAATATTTTTGATATACCTTTGATGTGTTTCGAGAGTTTACCCACTCCCGCAACCCGGCTCTGGGCCAGGCTTGTCTGACATTCCTGACCAACCACTAGACTGTTGCTGCTGGCAGCCCGATGTTTTATATATCCATCACAGCTTGGTAGATCTAATACAGCACCCCCTTCCCCCCTCACACTCAACCATCTATCCATATTTTTACCTCCTTTATAAAGAGCATACAAGCTCATTTAAATGACCATTGCTATAATGTAAGTTTTTAATAAAAGGAAACGCACATCAATGTAGATTTAATAGCAATAACAGAAACCACAACAATAGTAATTACCAGGAACCATACTCAACACTATCACGTGATGCTGGACACACCAGAGATGTGGTTCACCATCACTAACAGAGGTGGTACATCATGACTAACAGAGGTGGTACATCATGACTAACAGAGGTGGTACATCATGACTAACAGAGGTGGTACATCATGACTAACAGAGGTGGTACATCATGACTAACAGAGGTGGTACATCATGACTAACAGAGGTGGTACATCATGACTAACAGAGGTGGTACACCATGATTAACAGAGGTGGTACACCATGACTAACAGAGGTGGTACACCGTGACTAACAGAGGTGGTACACCATGACTAACAGAGGTGGTACATCATGACTAACAGAGGTGGTACATCATGACTAACAGAGGTGGTACATCATGACTAACAGAGGTGGTACATCATGACTAACAGAGGTGGTACATCATGACTAACAGAGGTGGTACATCATGACTAACAGAGGTGGTACATCATGACTAACAGAGGTGGTACATCATGACTAACAGAGGTGGTACATCATGATTAACAGAGGTGGTACATCATGACTAACAGAGGTGGTACATCATGACTAACAGAGGTGGTACATCATGACTAACAGAGGTGGTACATCATGACTAACAGAGGTGGTACATCATGACTAACAGAGGTGGTACATCATGACTAACAGAGGTGGTACATCATGACTAACAGAGGTGGTACATCATGATTAACAGAGGTGGTACATCATGATTAACAGAGGTGGTACATCATGATTAACAGAGGTGGTATTTCAATCACTGGAGGACCTGACTGGGAGACCACACTGGGAGACCAAACTGGAAGACCAGACTGGAAGATCACACTGGGAGACCAGACTGGGAAACCCCGCTGGGAGACCAGACTGGGAGACACCACTGGGAGACCCCACTGCGAGACCCCACTGGGAGACCAGAGTGGGAGATCACACTGGGAGACCACACTGGGTGCTCAGACTGGGAGACCAGTGTGGGAGACCACAGTGGGAGACCAGACTGGGAGACTACACTGGGAGACAAGACTGGGAGACCACACTGGGAGGCTATACTGGGAGGCCAGACTAGGAGACCACACTGGGAGGCCACACTGGGAGACCAGACTGGGAGACTACACTGGGAGGCCAAACTGGGAGACTACACTGGGAGACCAAACTGGAAGACTACACTGGGAGACCAGACTGGGAGATCAGACTGGGAGACTACACTGGGAGATCAGACTGGGAGACTACACTGGGAGACCAGACTGGGAGACTACACTAGGAGGCCAGACTGGGAGACTACACTGGGTGATCAGACTGGGAGACTACACTGGGTGATCAGACTGGGAGACCAGACTGGGAGACTACACTGGGAGGCCAGACTGGGAGACTACACTGGGTGATCAGACTGGGAGACCAGACTGAGAGACTACACTGGGTGATCAGACTGGGAGACTACACTAGGAGGCCAGACTGGGAGACTACACTGGGTGATCAGACTGAGAGACTACACTGGGTGATCAGACTGGGAGACTACACTAGGAGGCCAGACTGGGAGACTACACTGGGTGATCAGACTGAGAGACTACACTGGGTGATCAGACTGGGAGACCAGACTGGGAGACTACACTGGGAAGCCAGACTGGGAGATTACACTGGGAGGCCAGACTGGGAGATTACACTGGGAGGCCAGACTGGGAGATTACACTGGGAGGCCAGACTGGGAGATTACACTGGGAGGCCAGACTGGGAGATTACACTGGGAGGCCAGACTGGGAAACTCCACTGGGAGGCCAGGCTGGGAGACTACACTGGGGGGCCAGACTGGGAGATTACACTGGGAGGCCAGGCTGGGAGACTACACTGGGAGGCCAGACTGGGAGATTACACTGGGAGGCCAGACTGGGAGATTACACTGGGAGGCCAGACTGGGAGATTACACTGGGAGGCCAGACTGGGAGATTACACTGGGAGGCCAGACTGGGAAACTCCACTGGGAGGCCAGACTGGGAGACTACACTTGGAGGCCAGACTGGGAGATTACACTGGGAGGCCAGACTGGGAGATTACACTTGGAGGCCAGACTGGGAGATTACACTGGGAGGCCAGACTGGGAGATTACACTGGGAGGCCAGACTGGGAGATTACACTGGGAGGCCAGACTGGGAAACTCCACTGGGAGGCCAGACTGGGAGACTACACTGGGAGGCCAGACTGGGAGATTACACTGGGAGGCCAGACTGGGAGATTACACTGGGAGGCCAGACTGGGAGATTACACTGGGAGGCCAGACTGGAAGATTACACTGGGAGGCCAGACTGGGAGATTACACTGGGAGGCCAGACTGGGAGATTACACTGGGAGACCAAACTGGGAGGCAGCAAACATCATCCCTGTATATGTAGTTCTCATTCTTGTTACTACTCAACAATTTACGTTCACAAATCACAACCACTACAAACATTATAACAGTTTTACAAAATAATCTAAATTGTTAAGAGTTAACATCAGGCAGTGTTAACTTTAACAGTGAAGTTAACCAACCTCTCAATAACGTCTGTAGTTATAAGTTAATGTTAAGACTGGTAGAAATGCTCTGAATAACCAGGAGATTTATGCAAAGTGTATGCCAGAAATGAAAAAAAAGGCACAATACCGTGACGGTTTTGAGGGGACTTGAGCTAGAGCTAGCCACGGCCACGCTGGCGGGAGATTCGTCTGTAAAAACTTGCATTTGTGGTCACAGTGGTGCTTATGATAACCTTCCTATGGTGTTGGACGAATCTTACTGTAGCCAGCTGGCCCAGTGGCTAACGCATCGGTCTGGAGTTTTATGTCTCTCTGACCGCGGATTCTATTCCCGCACGAGGTATGGTTTAACTATTTACAAGACACAGTGGGCCATTTACAATCACAGTGTGACTTGTAAATGGTCCAGGTAGGAGCGAAGCTCTTCTCTATGTGTGAGTTATTTGTGTTTATGCCAAAATCGTCAACTATTCTTGTATTTATTACTTAACTTTATCATCAAGAGAAGAGTGGGACAAGGTTGAGAAAACTGGACCTGTACCTGTATCACGTGACACATTAGTCAGGTCAACAAGCAGGCAACAAAGTCTGGTTACAGAACGGCAGTCAAGAGTGGAAAGTGATGAGTTCTTAAAATTCTTCTACTCCCGGAGCCCGGCCTATAGGTCAGGCTCGTCCGGTGCTTGCCTTGTCAACCAGACTGTTGCTGCTGCTGGTCCGCCAACCAGTTGTGTCACAGACATGTCTAAAAGATGCTCTCATAAGAAAAACTTTCTCATAACTACCTCAGAACAAAAATTACAGATAGTGTTTAGGGGGCAGTGATTAACCTTCGACAGGCGCAGGAGCTTTATCTCAACACTCAAAAAAATAGCGCCTTTACATAACACCCTCAAGAGGCACAGGTGCTGTAGATCAATACTTGTACGAGGCCCAGGAGTTAGAACTCACAACTGAACCTGTAGAGTTTTATACAGAATGTCCAGTACAGTGACAATAATGGATTATCGGGGTAATTTCACTGTTGTTTTAAGCAAATTAACTGATGCATTTTGATGAAGGTTATGCGAGTTGAAGATATAATTAAGCACAATGTTTGAAAAATAAAAGCTTGAGTAAGCTTAATTCTTGGAAATTATAAATGAAGTATAAGATAAGACTATCTCCCAGCTAACGAGAACTGCATAAAATAAGGAGCAGAATTAAGCAGTATGATTCTCCATTCATTTTTTTCTGATTAATATCCCCTAATTTTTTAACAAAGATAAATTAGCATTTAGATATTTCATTTACATCGTTTTTTAAAATAGATTAACATTGAACATTTAAAGTTGATGAGCTGATGTGAAAAGACATTCTCCAGTTACTGTACAGGAGCTAGTATCCAACTTTGTTTAATAAAGATAGCAAACAAGTACTTACAAAACCCAAAACCAATCCCAACCTTCCATTACGATACACCAGTGTTGAGAGTTTTACACCAACCAGCCGAGGCTTAAACTTACTCCATAAAACCTAATTTCCCAATTAATTCAAACTGACAAACTAGCACCTACACAAGCTAGCAACAATATAAACCTTCCTATGAGCAAAATACACTAGCAATGAAAGATGTAAAAATTTGAAGTCAGAGAGAGTCTCCAGTTATCACATACACACCTGTAATACCTCTTTATCTTCACTACACAGTAACACTAGCAAATCTGCAGCTACACCAGAGATATACCTGTGGCCGATTCCCAGAATTTTCCTACTCCCGCAGCCCCGGCCTGACACCCGGCTTATCTAGTAATTGCTTGATCAACTAGGCTGTTGCTGTTGGCAACCTACTGGCCCATATATCCACCATAGCCTGGTGAATCTGGCGCTTAATGAAGACGTTAGTTTAATTCCCTCTTGAAGACTTCTACATTTGTTCCAGCAGTATTTCTGATATCTTCTGCTAGTGTTGAACAGTTTCGGCTCACAGATGTTGATATTGTCCTCTTATTGTGCCCACTGTACCCATACTTTACACTGGGTTTATGGTACATTTTCTCCCATATCTTTTACTCCAGTATATATTTAGGATTTTGAGGCATCGCCAGTAATTTAAGTGCTTAATTGGCTCTTAAGTACGTCGTAAACAATTTCTATTTGTTCCCGTTCTAGACAGCTCTCCTGGCCTGAACGTAGCCGTCAGCACTGAAAAGTGCACTGCACTATAGTGCACTAAGTGAGAGTGCACAAGTGATTTGAAAAGTGACACCACTGGCATTATTTCCTTTGTTTCTAAAGTTTGAATTACCCACCTTCTCATGTGACGTATGCCTTTTTGTGTTCTTTAAAAAACAGATCAGCTGACATTATTACACCCAGATCCTTCACATGTTCTTCTCATTATTTTTGACGGTTCTCTTTCCTTCTGTATACAGTGTCCCTTTTGAATTCTTCATTATTTCCATATCAAAGCAGTTGGAACTTATCTTCACTGAAAGTCATGTTATTTTCCACTACCCACTGGAAGACTGCTTATATTTTCCTTTAATTAGTTGGTGTTTTTTACCACACTGATGTTCATGCTTATACCGGTATCTACAAATAATGATATAAAAACTGTGTCAAGTGTTTTAATCAATGTCATCTATGAGTACAAGGACGTACGGTACAGGAGGCAAAAACGTTCTGTGCTCCCTATTTTCCCCCCACTTAGCAACTGGATTTTGTCGCCATTATAAACCGTTATTTTCTACTGCCCCCTGAACGACTTTGTTCATCCTCTTGCATTTGTTCAGTGTCTTCTACTGAGGATACTTTCATGTTTATTTTTGTATCGTCCACAAGTGATAATACGAAACTGTAGAGAGTGTTTTTATCTGTGTCTGCCACGAGGACGAGAAGCAGCACAGGCGCCAGCATCCTGCCTTGTCCTACTGAACGTCTATATTGCTGAAGCTACAGTTTGTGTTTACTGCTACTACTACTACTACTATGTGTTTCATTTACTTACCTTATCCGCAATATCAAGTGACCTCATTTTATATGTTACCACTCCAAGTAATCCAAACCTTCCTCTAATAATGACACGCTTGAACTGAAAGTTTGAAGCCGGTCAAACCAGGCATTCCTAAGTCATCAGGAACAATACTTTCATGTCTTAAATTGGCACCTGTACAACCAAAAAGCAATTCAGGCCTTCTGAGACACACCAGTGTGAAATTTTGACGTCAATTATAAGCAGAATTTTAGAGTTAACGGTATTTTATAGTTGGCGGTATTTTATAGAGGGCAATAATTGAAACATGAGAGTGGAATGGTCTTCAACATTATCATCACTGGCATGGCCATTTTGAAGGTCCCGTAAACCACTTAGTAATTTCTTGATTTAAAATTCATTTTTGGTGTGAACACAGCTGAGACCTCTGCAACACAATTATCAAACATTTGTTAAGTTATACCATGAATTAATGAAAGATTCTGGACTTCACCTTACGAAGCAGACTAAGCAAATGTGATAGTAATTATGGACAAGTTAGATTATAGTGAAAAAGTGAGCATGTTGTTAGAAGACAGAGGAACTTACGTGCCTCTTAAGTTTCCGTGAGGAACTGACCTTGATTTTAAGGAACTAACCACTTCCTCCCAAGACTGGGGTACTAATCACCTCAAACTACCACTTTAACCTCCGGTTTTATATTCGCTTGTATCTGACTGAAGAAACCTCTCTGTGTAGGAGAAACACCTCGACAATTAAGATGACAAATTGCTGCACTTGCATCATTCAGTCATCTGCAAGCTTCCCTGTGCATCACCACATACTCTCACCTTCGTCTGTTAATATTCTTTATTGTTAATGTCTTATAAGTGAGTTGTATAGCAACCAGCTTCAACATACAACACTTGTTATGGACAGTGAAATAACGGTATAAATATATAATGTGTACAGATGAGAGTAAGTACTAGTCTAACGCATTCCTTCTCCCTCAAGGTGTGAGCTTCAGTGACACTACAAAGTTAACCAAGGTGTGAGCTTCAGTGACACTACAAAGTTAACCAAGGTGTGAGCTTCAGTGACACTACAAAGTTAACCAAGGTGTGAGCTTCAGTGACACTACAAAGTTAACCAAGGTGTGAGCTTCAGTGACACTACAAAGTTAACCAAGGTGTGAGCTTCAGTGACAGTACAAAGTTAACCAAGGTGTGAGCTTCAGTGACACT
Organism: Cherax quadricarinatus; assembly: GCF_038502225.1. NCBI lineage: Eukaryota > Metazoa > Arthropoda > Malacostraca > Decapoda > Parastacidae > Cherax > Cherax quadricarinatus. The sequence goes on from NC_091373.1 coordinate 18,461,647, forward strand.
ACAAAGTTAACCAAGGTGTGAGCTTCAGTGACACTACAAAGTTAACCAAGGTGTGAGCTTCAGTGACACTACAAAGTTAACCAAGGTTTGAGCTTCAGTGACATTACAAAGTTAACCAAGGTGTGAGCTTCAGTGACACTACAAAGTTAACCAAGGTTTGAGCTTCAGTGACACTACAAAGTTAACCAAGGTGTGAGCTTCAGTGACACTACAAAGTTAACCAAGGTTTGAGCTTCAGTGACACTACAAAGTTAACCAAGGTGTGAGCTTCAGTGACACTACAAAGTTAACCAAAGTGTGAGCTTCAGTGACACTACAAAGTTAACCAAGGTGTGAGCTTCAGTGACACTACAAAGTTAACCAAGGTTTGAGCTTCAGTGACACTACAAAGTTAACCAAAGTGTGAGCTTCAGTGACACTACAAAGTTAACCAAAGTGTGAGTTTCAATGATACTACAAAGTTAACCAAGGTGTGAGCTTCAATGATACTACAAAGTTAACCAAGGTGTGAGCTTCAATGATACTACAAAGTTAACCAAGGTGTGAGCTTCAATGATACTACAAAGTTAACCAAGGTGTGAGCTTCAATGATACTACAAAGTTAACCAAGGTGTGAGCTTCAATGATACTACAAAGTTAACCAAAGTGTGAGCTTCAGTGACACTACAAAGTTAACCAAGGTGTGAGCTTCAGTGACACTACAAAGTTAACCAAAGTGTGAGCTTCAGTGACACTACAAAGTTTACCAAAGTGTGAGCTTCAGTGACACTACAAAGTTAACCAAGGTGTGAGCTTCAGTGACACTACAAAGTTAACCAAAGTGTGAGCTTCAGTGACACTACAAAGTTAACCAAAGTGTGAGCTTCAGTGACACTACAAAGTTAACCAAGGTGTGAGCTTCAATGATACTACAAAGTTAACCAAAGTGTGAGCTTCAGTGACACTACAAAGTTAACCAAAGTGTGAGCTTCAGTGACACTACAAAGTTAACCAAAGTGTGAGCTTCAGTGACACTACAAAGTTAACCAAGGTGTGAGCTTCAGTGACACTACAAAGTTAACCAAGGTGTGAGCTTCAGTGACACTACAAAGTTAACCAAGGTGTGAGCTTCAGTGACACTACAAAGTTAACCAAGGTGTGAGCTTCAGTGACACTACAAAGTTAACCAAGGTGTGAGCTTCAGTGACACTACAAAGTTAACCAAGGTGTGAGCTTCAGTGACACTACAAAGTTAACCAAAGTGTGAGCTTCAGTGACACTACAAAGTTAACCAAGGTGTGAGCTTCAGTGACTATTTACGGTACATTCTATTCTTTATTACAACACTAGAGTAAAGGTAAGACAAGAAAAAAACGAGTCTTGATGCTGGTGAGGGACTGTTGTTGATCTAAGAAAGTGGACCTGTCCTTCCTTTTCCTGGATCAAAGCCGAATGTCTCCCATATCCCGGACGTTATATGACTCGTACGAGTTCAGCACTTCCCCCCTAATTAAAATGGAAACGTACGTACGTACATGTGTGTGGGTGTGTGCGCGAGAGAGAGGGGGGCAGAGAGGGCGGAGAGGGGAGGGGGGGAGAGTGGAAATCATGATGTCATTCAGGACAACTCGAGAAACAGTTTTTTCTGCAGTCCTACAATACAATCAGTGAACAAGTCTTCCAAGTCTGTGTCAAATCTGCCCACTTATGATTTGTGTGTGAGGATGACGTCTGGTTTACCTGGCGAGGGTTTCGGAGGTTACCTGGAGGAGGTGGTTACCTGGAGGTTATTCCGGGGATCAACGCCCCCGCGGCCCGGTCCATGACCAGGCCTCCCGATGGATCAGGGCCTGATCAACTAGGCTGTTACTGCCGGCCGCACACAGTCCAACGTACGAGCCACAGCCCGGCTGATCCGGCACTGACTTTAGGTATCTGTCCAGCTCTCTCTTGAAGGCAGCCAGGGGTTTATTGGCAATTCCCCTAATGCTTGATGGGAGGCTGTTGAACAGTTTTGGGCCCCGAACACTTATGGTGTTTTCTCTTAGTGTACCAATGGCGCCCCTACTTTTTATTGGGGGCATTTTGCATCGCCTGCCCAGTCTTTTACTTTCGTAGGGAGTGATTTCTGTGTGCAGATTTGGGACCATTCCTTCCAAGATTTTCCAAGTGTAGATTATGATATATCTCTCCCTCCTGCGTTCCAACGAGTACAAGTCAAGTGCTTCCAAGCGTTCCCAGTAGTTAAGGTGCTTGACAGAACTTATACGTGCAGTAAAGGATCTCTGTACACTCTCTAGATCTGCGATTTCACCTGCTTTGAATGGAGATGTTAATGTACAGCAGTATTCCAGCCTAGAGAGAACAAATGATTTGAAAAGGATCATCATGGGCTTGGCATCTCTCGTTTTGAAAGTTCTCATTATCCATCCTATCATTTTCTTTGCACGTGCGATCGTGGCACTGTTGTGATCCTTGAAAGTGAGATCCTCAGACATTACTACTCCCAGGTCCCTTACATTATTTTTCCGCTCTATTGTATGGCCGGAGTCAGTAGTATACTCTGTTCTAGTCACAACAAGTTGTCAATCTCTACAACAATAATCTTCGCACAGGTTACCCACTCAACTATACAACTTCTTTATCTAGTGCAGCCGACCTCTGATGAGTCTCCAGAGTTTTTCTTCTCCCGGAGCCCGGCCATGGGCCAGGCTCGTCTGGTGCTTGATCTCGAATTTATCGGGATTCCCAATGTTTGCAAGAACCTGGTCAAAGAAAGTGTTACTTTTAGATAGTTCAATTACAAATTTCTAATGTTTAGAATTCAATGGTGGACTAGTGTACTTGGAGGTGGTTGAGCGTCACAGCAACACCACCACCAACACCACCACCAACACCACCGTGACTCAAATTAAAATGTTCCATCATAATATAAGTTCGTGTCTAGAAACACTAACAACTTAGGCACAAAAAGTTTCCAAAGTCGTATTCTAATTATGTCATCTGCATATATTACATCTGATATACCACACCTGATATACCACATCTGATATACCACATCTGATATACCACACCTGATATACCACATCTGATATACCACATCTGATATACCACATCTGATATACCACATCTGATATACCACATCTGATATACCACATCTGATATACCACATCTGATATACCACACCTGATATACCACATCTGATATACCACATCTGATATACCACACCTGATATACCACACATCTGATATACCACACCTGATGATATACCACATCTGATATACCACATCTGATATACCACACCTGATATACCACACCTGATATACCACATCTGATATACCACATCTGATATACCACATCTGATATACCACACCTGATATACCACATCTGATATACCACATCTGATATACCACATCTGATATACCACATCTGATATACCACACCTGATATACCACACCTGATATACCACATCTGATATACCACATCTGATATACCACATCTGATATACCACACCTGATATACCACACCTGATATACCACATCTGATATACCACATCTGATATACCAAACCTGATATACCAAACCTGATATACCAAACCTGATATACCAAACCTGATATATCACACCTGATATACCACATCTGATATACCACATCTGATATACCACATCTGATACACCACACCTGATATACCACATTTGATATACCACACCTGATGTACCACACCTGATGTACCTGATATACGGTTGTAAGGCGGGGGAGGGTTGTAAAGCGGGGGACTGTAAAGCAGGGGAGGACTGTAAAGCGGGGGAGGACTGTAAAGCGGGGGAGGACTGTAAAGCAGGGGAGGACTGTAAAGCGGGGGAGGACTGTAAAGCGGGGGAGGACTGTAAGGCGGGGAAGGGTTGTAAAGCAGGGGAGAGTTGTAAAGCGCGGGGGAGGGTTCTAAACCGGGGGGGAGGGGGTGTAATGCAGGAGGAGGGATGTAAAGCGGGGAGAGGGTTGTAAAGCGGGGGAGGGGTGTAAGACGGGGGAGGGGTGCAAGGCAGGGGAGGGGTGCAAGGCAGGGGTAGGGTTGCAAAGGCGGGGTAAGGGTTGTAAAGGAGGGAGCTTTGTAAAGGTGGAGGGAGGGTTGTAAGGCGATGGGAGGGGTGTAAAGCGTGAGGAAAGGTTTAAGGCGGGGGAGGGATGCAGGGAAGGGGGAGGGTTGTAAAGCGGGGGAGGGGGTGAAAGGGGGGAGGGTTGTAAAGCGGGGGGAGGGGTGTAAAGCGGGGGGTGAGAGGTGTAAGGCTGGGGAGGGATGTAGGGCAGGGGGAGAGTTGTAAAGCGGGGGAGGGGGTGTAAGGCGGGGGAGGGCTGTAAAGCGGGGGAGGAGTGAAAGGCCGGGGGGAGGGGGAGGAAGCATTAACGCTTACATGGGAAAGTAACGAAACTACACAAGACTTGAAGGTTGACACCTGTGGTGGTGGTGGAGGTAGTGGTGGTGGTAGTGGTGTGGTGGTAGTGGTGGTAGTGGTGGTGGTGGTAGTGGTGGTGGTAGTGGTGGTGGTGGTGGTGGTGGTGGTGGTGGTAGTGGTGGTAGTGGTGGCGGTAGTGGTGGTGGTGGTAGTGGTAGTGGCGGTGATAGTGGTGGTGGTGGTAGTGATGGTAATAGTGGTGGTGGTGGTGGTGGTGGTGGTGGTGGTGGTGGTGGTAGTGGTGGTGGTGGTAGTGGTGGTGGTAATGGTTGTGGCAGAGGTAATGGTTGTAGTAGTGGTGGTAGCAGTAGTAGTAGTAGTGGTGGTGGTGGGGGTAGTCGTGGGGGTGTTGGGGTTGGTGTTGGTGAGTGGTAATGGTAGTGGTGGTTGGGGTGGTAGTGGTCGTTGTGGTGGGTGTGCTAATGGTAGTGGTGGTCGTGGTGGTAATGGTAGTGGTGCTGGTGGTAATGGTAGCAGTGGGGGTGATGGTTGTGTTAGCGGTGGTGGTGGTTCCAGATAACAGTATTTGTGAAGCACGAGGCTATGACAGCCACCTGTTACACCCCACCACTACGTCACACCCCTACCCACCTTCCCCGGGGGTGGAGTGATACGGGGGAGGGGGGTAAGACTTGGGGAGGTAGTATTAATGCTTACATGGGAAAGGGGGGAGGGGTGTAAGGCAAGGAGGAGCGTAGTAACGAGGGGGGAGGGAGGAAAGGCGGGGGAGGGTTGTAAAGCGGGGGGAGGGGTATAAGGGGGGTAGTATCAATGGGAAAAGTAACGTAACTACACAGGACTTGGTGAAGATTGACACCTGTGGTGTTGGTGGTGGTAGTGGTGATGGTGGTAGTAGTTGAGGTGGTGGTGGTAGTGATGGTGGCGGTAGTAGTGGTGGTGGTAGTGATGGTGGTGGTAGTGATGGTGGCGGTAGTGATGGTGGCGGTAGTAGTGGTGGTGGTAGTGATGGCGGTAGTAGTGATGGTGATGATGGTAGTGGTGGTGGTAGTGGTGATGGTGATCGGAGTGGTGTTAGTGGTGGTCGTGGTGGTAATGGTGGTGTTGGTAGTGGTGGTTGTGGAATTGGTGATTGTGGTGGTTGTGGTAGTGATTGTGGTAGTAGTGGTTGTGGTAGTAGTGGTGGTTGTAGTGGTAGTGATGGTGGTGGTTGTGGTAGTAGTGATGGTTGTAGTGAGGGTGGTGGCGGCAGTGGTGGTGGTGGGAGTGTTGGTGGAAGTGGTGGTAGTGATGGTGGTGGTTGTGTTAGTGGTAGTGGTAGTGATGGTAGTGGTGGTGATGGTGGTAATTGTGGTGGTGGTAGTGGTGGTGGTTGTGGTTGTGGTGGTGGTTGTGCTAGTGGTGGTTGTGGTGGTAGTGGTGGTGGTGGTAGTGGTGGTGGTTGTAGTGGTGGTGGTAGTGGTGGTGGTTGTAGTGGTAGTGGTTGTGGCTGTAGTGGTAGAGGTAGTGAGGGTGGTGGCGGCAGTGGTGGTGGTGGTAGTGGTGGTGGGAGTGATGGTGGGAGTGATGGTGGAAGTGGTGGTAGTGATGGTGGTGGTAGTGGTGGTAGTAGCGGTGGTAGTGATGGTGGTGGTAGTGGTGGTAGTAGCGGTGGTAGTGATGGTGGTGGAAGTGGTGGTGATGGTGGTAGTGGTGATGGTGGTAGTGATGGTGGTTGTGGTAGTGGTGGTTGTGGTAGTGGTGGTTGTGGTGGTTGCAGTGGTAGTGGTGGTTGTGATAGTGGTGGTGGTTGCGGTGGTGGAAGTAGTGGTGGTGGTGGTTGTGGTTGCGGTGGTGGAAGTAGTGGTGGTGGTGGTTACCTGGAGGTTATTCCGGGGATCAACGCCCCCGCGGCCCGGTCCATGACCAGGTCTCCCGACGGATCAGGGCCTGATCAACTAGGCTGTTACTGCTGGCCGCACGCAGTCCAACGTACGAGCCACAGCCCGGCTGATCCGGCACTGACTTTAGGTATCTGTCCAGCTCTCTCTTGAAGGCAGCCAGGGGTTTATTGGCAATTCCCCTAATGCTTGATGGGAGGCTGTTGAACACTTTTGGGCCCCGGACACTTATGGTGTTTTCTCTTAGTGCACCAATGGCGCCCCTACTTTTTATTGGCGGCATTTTGCATCGCCTGCCCAGTCTTTTACTTTCGTAGGGAGTGATTTCTGTGTGCAGATTTGGGACCATTCCTTCCAAGATTTTCCAAGTGTAGATTATGATATATCTCTCCCTCCTGCGTTCCAACGAGTACAAGTCAAGTGCTTCCAAGCGTTCCCAGTAGTTAAGGTGCTTGACAGAACTTATACGTGCAGTAAAGGATCTCTGTACACTCTCTAGATCTGCGATTTCACCTGCTTTGTATGGAGATGTTAATGTACAGCAGTATTCCAGCCTAGAGAGAACAAGTGATTTGAAAAGGATCATCATGGGCTTGGCATCTCTCGTTTTGAAAGTTCTCATTATCCATCCTATCATTTTCTTTGCACGTGCGATCGTGGCACTGTTGTGATCCTTGAAAGTGAGATCCTCAGACATTACTACTCCCAGGTCCCTTACATTATTTTTCCGCTCTATTGTATGGCCGGAGTCAGTAGTATACTCTGTTCTAGTTATTATCTCCTCCAGTTTTCCATAACGGAGTAGTTGGAATTTGTCCTCATTGAACATCATATTGTTTACCGTTGCCCACTGGAAAACTTTGCTTATATCTTCTTGGAGGTTAACCGCATCCTCAGCAGATGACAGCCTCATGCAGATCCTAGTATCATCCGCAAAGGATGATACGGTGCTGTGGTGTATATCTCTGTTTATGTCCGATATGAGGATAAGGAATAAGATGGGGCGAGTACTGTGCCTTGTGGAACAGAGCTCTTCACTATGGCAGCCTCCTATTTAACTCTGTTGACCACTACTCTTTGTGTTCGATCCATCTCCCCACTTTCCCAGTTATTCCTTTAGCACGTATTTTATGGGCTATTACGCCATGATCGCATTTGTCAAATGCTTTTGCAAAGTCTGTGTATATTACATCTGCATTCTGATTTTCTTCCAGTGCATCCAAGGCCATGTCATAGTGATCCAGTAGTTGTGAGAGGCAGGAGCGACCTGCCCTGAACCCATGTTGCCCTGGATTGTGCAGATTTTGGGAATCCAGGTGATTTGCAATCCTGCTTCTTAGCACTCTTTCAAAGATTTTTATGATGTGGGACGTCAGAGCTATTGGTCTATAGTTCTTAGCTAATGCTTTGCTGCCACCTTTATGGAGCGGGGCTATATCCGTTGTTTTAAGTGACTGTGGAATTTCACCCATGTCCAAGCTCCTCCTCCATAGTGTACTTAGGGCACGTGAGAGGGGTTTCTTACAGTTCTTAATGAAAACAGAGTTCCACGAGTCTGGGCCCGGGGCTGAGTGCATAGGCATGTTGTCAATGGCTTTTTCGAAATCTATCGGAGTTAGGGTAATGTCGGAAATCTGGCATACATTTATGGAGTTTTGAGGCTCATTCATGAAGAAATCATTTGGGTCGTCGATCCTCAGACCGATTAGTGGTTCACTAAACACAGAGTCGTACTGGGATTTCAATATTTCACTCATTTCCTTGTTGTCGTCTGTGTAAGTCCCATCCTGTCTGAGTAAGAGCCCGATACTAGATGTGGTATTTGCCTTGTTTTTGGCATATGAAAAGAAATATTTTGAATTTCTTTCAATTTCACTAATAGCTTTAAGCTCCTCCTGCCTCTCCTGGTTCCTGTAAGAGTCATTTAGCTTAAGTTCGATAGTTTCCACTTCCCTGGTCAGCGCCTCCTTTCGTGTATCAGATATTCTAGCACTCCTGAGGAGCTCAGTGACTCTTCGTCGTCTTCTGTAGAGGGAGCGTCTTTTTCTCTCCAGTTTACTCCTGCTCTTCTTCTTTCTTAGGAGAATATGCCTAGAACATGCTTCGGCTACCAGGAAGTTGATCCTTTCAAGGCACTGGTTTGGATCCATGTCATTTAAGACATCTTCCCAACATGTTTCGTTTAGGACATGGTTTACCTGGTCCCAGTTGATGTTCTTGTTGTTGAAATTGTATTTTGTGAAGACACCTTCACAGGTACATGCATTCTGCTGTTCAGGACCCCTATGCATGTACGTCTGGACTTCGATTAGATTGTGATCGGAATTAGTTGTTTTTGATATTCTTATGTCTCTTATCAGGTCCTCATTATTTGTGAAGATAAGGTCAAGTGTGTTTTCTAGTCTTGTTGGCTCCACTATCTGCTGGCTTAAGGTGTGTTTTTCGCAGAGACTTAGTAGCTCATGTGTGTGTGACCTTTCATCTGCGCTACCTCCGGGGATTGTTTCAGCTATAACATTATTTGCTACATTCTTCCATTTTGTATGCCTTAGGTTGAAATCACCAAGCAGTAAGATGTTTGGGGATGGAGCTGGAAGGTTTTCCAAACAGTAATCGATTTTCAGTAGCTGTTCCTTGAACTGTTGGGAGGTTGCATCTGGTGGCTTGTATACAACCACAATGACTAGGTTTTGGTTCTCGATCTTTATTGATAGAACTTCAACTACCTCATTTGTGGTGTTCAGCAACTCCGTGCAGATAAGGGACTCTTTGACATACAGGCCATACAAAGAGTGTGTTAGGGAACAACAATTCTTCAACCCCCTTCCTTCATACATAAGAGGAATTTCCAACCCCCCTCCCCTCTAGATGTGTTCAAGAGAGAACGTCTCGACAGATTTCTCAAACAGTTCATGACAAGCCAGGTTGTGGTGCTTTGATATAGTTTTGATGAGTTCCGAGAGTTACTCTACTCCTGGAGCCCGGTTATGGGCCAGGCTTACCTGGTGCTTGCTTGGTCAACCAGGTTGTTGATGCTAGTGGTCCTCTGCTGGAAGCTGAAGACTCAGACGAGTCACAGGGATGTTAGGAAGTACTTCTTCAGTCACAGAGTCGTCAGGAAGTGGAATAGCCTAGCAAGTGATGTAGTGGAGGCTTTAAGACGAGGTATGACAAAGCTCAGGAAGCAGAGAGAGGAGCTGAGTCTCAACCCCTGCAACTACAATTAGGCGAGTACAGCCTGGGTGATCTGGCACTTGAAGATACTTGTCCAGTTTCCTCTTGAAGACTTCTACATTTGATGGAGCAGTGCTTCTGATATCTTCTGGAAAGATGTTGAATAGTTTAGAGTTATGGTTGTAGACAGCTCCCTTGTGCTCAGCACCAGTGCTGTTCACTGGGTTTATTTTGCATTTCTTCTCATGTCTCTCACTCCAGTATGTTATAACAGTGTGCAGATTTGGCACAAGGCCCTCAAGTACTTTCTGGGTATGTACATTGGGCTGCAGGTAGAGGGGACTAACACAAAGAGTAGTGGTCAACAGAGTTAAATCGGAGGCTGCCATAGTGAAGAGCTCTGTTCCACAAGGCACAGTACTCGCCCCCATCTTATTCCTTATCCTCATATCAGACATAAACAGAGATATACACCACAGCACCGTATCATCCTTTGCGGATGATACTAGGATCTGCATGAGGCTGTCATCTGCTGAGGACGCGGTTAACCTCCAAGAAGATATAAACAAAGTTTTCCAGTTGGCAACGGTAAACAATATGATGTTCAATGAGGACAAATTCCAACTACTCCGTTATGGAAAACTGGAGAAGATAATAACTAGAACAGAGTATACTACTGACTCCGGCCATACAATAGAGCGGAAAAATAATGTAAGGGACCTGGGAGTAGTAATGTCTGAGGATCTCACTTTCAAGGATCACAACAGTGCCACGATCGCACGTGCAAAGAAAATGATAGGATGGATAATGAGAACTTTCAAAACGAGAGATGCCAAGCCCATGATGATCCTTTTCAAATCACTTGTTCTCTCTAGGCTGGAATACTGCTGTACATTAACATCTCCATACAAAGCAGGTGAAATCGCAGATCTAGAGAGTGTACAGAGATCCTTTACTGCACGTATAAGTTTTGTCAAGCACCTTAACTACTGGGAACGCTTGGAAGCACTTGACTTGTACTCGTTGGAACGCAGGGGGGAGAGATATATCATAATCTACACTTGGAAAATCTTGGAAGGAATGGTCCCAAATCTGCACACAGAAATCACTCCCTACGAAAGTAAAAGACTGGGCAGGCGATGCAAAATGCCCCCAATAAAGAGTAGGGGCGCCATTGGTACACTAAGGGAAAACACCATAAGTGTCCGGGGCCCAAAACTGTTTAACAGCCTCCCATCAAGCATTAGGGGAATTGCCAATAAACCCCTGGCTGCCTTCAAGAGAGAGCTGGACAGATACCTAAAGTCAGTGCCGGATCAGCCGGGCTGTGGCTCGTACGTTGGACTGCGTGCGGCCAGCAGTAACAGCCTAGTTGATCAGGCCCTGATCCATCGGGAGGCCTGGTCATGGACCGGGCCGCGGGGGCGTTGATCCCCGGAATAACCTCCAGGTACAGCAATAGCAACCTGGAGGTCTAATTTAGGAGCAACAACCTGGAGGCCTAGTCTAGGAGCAACAACCACCACCTCCACCTAGCCCCCTCCCAGTGACAACCCCCACCTAGCCCCCTCCCACTGACACCACCCCCACCTGGCCCTCTCATAGTGACACCATCCCCACCAAGCCTCCTCCCAGTGACATCACCCCACCTAGCCCCCCTCCCGCTAACTCCCCACTTAACCCCCTCCCAGTGACACCACCCCCACTAGCCCCGATCCAGTGACACTACCCCACCAAGCCCCCTCCCACTGACACCACCCTCACCTAGCCTCCTCCCAGTAACACAACCCCCACCGAGCCCCCTACAACTGACACCATCCCCACCTAGCCCCCTCCCAGTGACACTTCTCCACCTATCCTACTCCCAGTGAACCAACGCCCACCTAGCCCCCTCCCAGTGACACAACCCAACCTAGCCCACTCCCTGCGACACCACCCCCACCAAGCCACCTCCCAGAATCGCCATCCCACCTAGCCCCCCTCCAGCCCACTTCCAGTGACGCCACCCCTACCTAGTCCCCTCTCAGTGACGTCACCCACACTTAGCCCCCTGCCAGTGAATCCACCCCACCTAGCCCCTCCCCACTCTACCACCCCAAAAAGCTCCCCTCCCGACGCCCCAAAAGCCATACATCCCGTTCTCTTCACGCAGCATCCCCCTCACCAGGCAGCCGCCCCCACCAGCCCCAGAAACACCAGTTCCACACGCTCCACCGCCGCGCACCCCTCCCCCTCAAACCTCCCCTAGTACTCTGATATCCCTCCCAGAACCACCACAGCCAGGCAACCCCCCATTCCCCAAGCAACCACCCGCACCCCAACCCCCCACCACCAATGCCATGAGGCCCCGCCTCCCCAGGCCGCCACCACTGCATCTCCCTCACCACTGCTTTCCTCCACAACTGCGTCATCTCAATTCTGAGTGATAAAGGTAATACATCAGTGACTGGTTGTTGTCTCAGAGCCGCGGAGTCACTCCACAATTCCAATATTACTTAAAATAACCTAATGTGGCATTAGCTAAGAACTATAGACCAATAGCTCTAACGACCTACATCATAAAAATCTTTGAGTGGTAAGAAGCAGGATTGCAAATCACCTGGATTCCCAAAATCTGCACAATCCAGGGCAACATATGTTCAGAGCAAGTCGCTCCTGCCTCTCACAACTACCGGATTATAATATGATCTTGGACGCACTGAAAGAAAAACAGAATGGAGATGTAATATATACAGACTTTGCAAAAGCCTTTCACATGTGCGATCATGGTGTAACAACGCACAAAATACGTGCTAAAGTGTTACAAAAAACGTGATTTATAATAAGCATAGAGATCTCCAGTGAATACTAGAAAGGACTGCCCTTCTAGCATCCAGCCTGTTACTGGGTTTTTGTAACAAGTAGTCAGTATCCTGGTCCAATTATCCATTAAAATTCAGTAAGATTCAATAGTGCTTCAGGATTACAACTGGTAGGCTACTAACTAAAGAAATTAAAATTTAATAAGTTTATTAATAATAAAATTGTCTAGGCGTACATTATCAAATTAATGTAATGAACATAATCAAAATAATCACTTCTCTCCTGTACAGTAGTATTCTGCTGTAGACACATATCACATCTATATGTCTTAACTACTGGTACATTAACATTTAATAACAATACAAATATATACAAGTAAGTTTGTGTGTATGTTTGTAAGTGCTTATAAGTAGTTCGCTATGTCTGAAGAATCGTCTAGACTTAACCAGTGACTGACTAAAAGTCCTCACATAAACTAACTTCTTGACCAACCTGGCAATCAGAACAGCTTGCTTGAACAATAAAACGACTGATAAGCCGAACAGCAACATAACAAGCAAAAGTGACACAGAATCAGGAACAAGGAGGTAATATAACGACACTAAGTAGGGACCATCTGCAGATCCTCCACAAAAGTCACAAAACTCCCATACTACTGAATCTAAGTTCAGCATTAGAAAATCCCCGACTGTGACAGTACACAGATACCAGTACAAATTAGGTCAGAAGCTACAGCTCAGGACCTGAGTTTCTCAGTGTCTATGCGACACACAACCTCAGTACAACATCGAAAATCACTAAGTCTAGGCAATGTTCTGTGAACCGAGTTCCACAGAACCAACAACAAGAAAACGACAGAGACGATCTTCCAACAAGGGCCTACAAGAGAGAGGAGTGTGGGGCGTCTTGCCAGGAGAACGTCCAACCGACCAGAGAGAGCGAGTCAAAGCAAGACAGTCTCACCCAGGTGAGGTGCGATCAACCCCCCCTGGTCACGTGACTCCATGCTGCTTCTGCCCAGCAACACCGAGAAGCAGGCAGGGAAACGAGCAACGAGCGATAATTACAGTAGTTAGACAATCAAGACTTGAACTATGAGCACTGAACAATATATATAAATGTTACATCCTACCTAATAATATAACTAAGTCAAATAATAATATAGAGCAATATATTTACGATTTAGCTATTATCGCAAATATAAGCAATATAAAATTATAAGAACAGGTAATATACATTATGTACATTGTGACCCATTTAGGGGTTGCAATATAAAGGAATAGATGGCAAAGTGGGGAGATGGATCTTCAAATTTCTAACAAATCAAACACAAATAGTGGTCAACAGAGTTAAATCGGAAGCTGCCATAGCGAAAAGCTCTGTTCCACAAGGCACAGTACTCGCCCCAATCCTGTTCCTCGTCCTCATATCAGACATAGACAGAGATGTAAACCATAGCACCGTATCATCCTTTGTAGACGATACTAGGATCTGCACGAGTGTCCTCCATTGAGGACACGGCAAATCTCCAAGAAGATATAAATCAAGTTTGCAAATGGGCAACAGAGAAAAATATGATGTTCAATGAAGACAAATTCCAACTACTCTGTTATGGAAAACTGGAGGAAATAATAGACAGAACTGAGTATACTACAAACTCTAATCATACAATAGAGCGGAGAAGTAATATGAAGGACCTGGGAGTGGTAATGTCTAAGGATCTCACCTTCAAGGATCCCAGCAGTGCCACTATCACATCTGCGAGGAAACTGATAGGATGGATAATGAGAACATTCATGATAAGAGATGCTAAGCCAATGATGATACTTTTTAAATCACTTGTTCTCTCTAGGCTGGAATACTGCTGTACATTAACATCCTCATTCAAGGCAGGTGAAATTGCAGATCTAGAGAATGTACAGAGAACCTTCACTGCACATATAAGTTCCATGAAACACAGTCGGGCTGTGGTTCGAACGTTGGACTACGTGCGGCCAATAGTAACAGCCTCGTTGATCAGGCCCTGATCCACCAGGCCTGGTCATGGACTGGGCCGCGGGGGCGTTGATCCCCGGAATACCCTCCGGGTAGACTCCAGGTAACTTTACCTTGGTATATTAACATTAATAACCTACATTACCTTGGTATGGAAACAACGCTTTTGGGGCAAATGTAGTCTTCAGGAGGAAACTGGACAAGCATCTCCACCAAATACCAAGCTGTTGTTGCTGGCATCCAGGGGGCCGCAGCAACAACAGTCTGGTTCACCAGACAATCACCAGACGAGCCTAGCCCAAGGGCTCAGGGAGTAGAAAAAAACTCAGAAGACGATATCTCACAAGATAATGAATAAAGATATTAACTTCAAAACCATCCTGTGATTTACCTGTGACCTGGAAAATCCCAGATGGAATGCTCACAAACCTCAACACTGAAATTACATTAAGAATTTGATACATGTGCAAAATCTGGATATGTTTATTTGTATACGTTTTGCCATCCAGTGGATTTATTAGTACAAATTCAAGGACATAATGGGAAGACTGTAGAACTACAAAAGACGAGGTACTCAGTCCTGCTTAGAATTGGTGATGAGCATCGTAGTCTTGAAGAATCTAAAGCACAGACAGGAAGATTAGCGTTTATATATTGGCGTCAGATGAAGGAGGTGCAGCAGAGGTTGCAGAGCACCTCCAATAAAATGCTAGAGGGACGTGACGAGTACACAGACATCTGTGTCAGAACACTACAACAATTCAGTGCTTTCAATTTGTATAAAAAGGAAATTACCAACACTTATGTAGCTGTCTTCAAGAGAGTATCTTATAAGTTCTTAAAGTCAGTTCCTGATTAACCAGGCTGTGGTGCATACGTTTGACTGCTTGCAGCTAGCACTAACAGTTTGGTGGTTAAGGTCAGCAACCAGAAGGCTTGGTCTGGGACCGGACCACAAGGGCGGTGATCCACGAAACTGACTTAAGAAAAACTCAGACCCTGGCCTGGGGCCAGGTCTCCCCTGTTGACTCCCCGGTCGACTAGGTTGTTGCAGCTTGCAGCCCGCCAACCTATATATCCATCACAACTTTGTTCATCTGCCACACTTTGGTAAATATTTGTTGTAAACAAATTCCACAAACAACAGTGAGATGTAAATTACTGAAAAATATTTACATCAGACTCTAGTAGTATTAAATCTAAATTAATAATTCATGTAAATATTTCAAGGGAAAAAAGTGTTTCAATAACTACAAATTATTGTTCAGGTCAAAGTAACACATACGTTGCCAAATAAACGTACCTATATAGTAAACAAGTAAATTATGTATTACTGAGTAAATTAAACAGCACATATTTACCGGGTATTTTCCCCATTTTTATCTTTTCCATACTGTCGATAATAAACCATATATCAGGAAGGTGGGTTGTGCGCCGAAGTTTCTGTGGAGACACAAAAAGGAATGTAGCTCAGAGTACAGTGGTACCAACGGTCATATGAGTGCGAAACATGGGCTTTAAACGTTGCAGCAAGGATGCTGGAAGCGTTGGAGGTATGTCTAAAAGCAATGGGTGGATATTTGAAGGATGTATACCTGAAAGACGTTTCCACGGGGGTCAACGCCCCCACAGTCTAGTCCCAAACTAGGCCTCCTGGAGCATGAAGGCCTGATCAACTGCTGGCCGCATGCAGCCCAAAATACGTACCACAGCCCAGGTGGTCAGGCACTGATTTGAGGAAAGTGTCCAGTTCACTCTTGAAGTCAGCTAGAGGTTTGTTGAAAATGCCCTTTATGCATGTAGAGAAGGCGTTGAAGAGTCGAGGACCTCTGACACTCGGCGAGTTCTTCCTCTGCGTATGCGTCGCACCCCTACTTTTTAATGAAAGTGTTCTGCATCACGTTGGCGTTGATGGTGTGAGTATTATGCAGAGAATTCGGAGTTTGGAGATTAGGTGGCTGGCGTGGGTTTGGGCACAGATGGAACAAAATAGGATAACAGGGAGTGTACATAAATCTAAGGTGGAGATGAGTAGGGATCCTCATATGAAGGATTTAAAGGAGGGGTAAAGGAGGTTTTAAGTGCTAGGGGGCTGTACATCAAATAAGCTTGTGTGAATGCGTTAGATCAGAGTGGAGGCAAGTCCTAAATATATACTCACTGGAGCGGAGGAGGAGAGATACATGATAATACATACCTGGAAAATGCTTTAAGGTCTTATCCCAAATCTGCACACTACCACAACATACTGGAGTGAGAGATATAGGAGGAAGTGCAAAATAAACCCAGTGAAAAGCAGGGGTACAGTGGGCACAATAGGCGAACACTGTGTTAACATTCGTGGCCCCAGACTATTCAACATCATACCAGAAGATATCAGAAACACAAGTGTAGAAATCTTCAAGAGGAAACTGGACAATCATCTTCACCAGGTGCTAGATCAACCAGGCTATGATGGATATGTGGGTCAGCAGGCCACTAGCAGCAACAACCTGGTTGACCAGGCAAGCACCAGACGGAACTCATAGAAGGTTATATCAAAGGTACTCAATAAAGTGTAAGACTAATATGAGAGACTTAGTAGTCATTATATCAAATCGTAAAGAAAATGATAAGGTGGATAACTAGAACATTCAAAACAAGGGATGCCAAGTCAATGATGATAATCAAGTCACTTGTTCTCTCTAGCCTGGAGTACTACTATACTCTAACAGCTCCGTTCAAGGTAGGTGAAACTGCAGACTTGGAGAATGTTCAGAGAACCTTCACCGCCTGCAAAGATTTAGTCAGGCACCTAAATTATTGGGAACATTTGAAGTCCCTCGATCTGTACTCCTTGGAAAGTAGGCGAGAGGTACAGTATGATATATACCTAGAAAATTCTATGAATGGTCCCTACTTCACACACACAAATCGTTCCCCATGAGCGTAAGAGATTTGGCAGACGGTGTCAAATTCCTCCAATGAAAGTAGGGGTACAATGAGTTCATTAAGGAAAAACTCAGCAAGTGTAAAGAGCCCAAGACTTTTCAAGGTCCTCCGTTCATATTAAAGGGGAATTACCAACAGACCCCTTGCTGTCTTCAAAAAGGAGCTGACTAGTTCCTTAAGTCAGTGCATGTTCAGCTGAGCTATGATCAGAGGGGGGGGGTCATAATTTCTATTCTAGGGTTGGGGGCAGGCTGTCTCGTGGGATGGGGGACTACAGACTTTGTTTTGAAGCAGCATTATTTTTATTTGGGGACTAGGGGGGTTTTGAGGGCACTGAAGCTCCCAAAGCCCCATGTGGCGCAGCCCCTGACTATGGTGCTTACGCTGGACATTGTGCGGCTAATACCAATAGTCCTGTTGATCAGGTTATCCACCGGGAGGCATGGTCTGGGACCGGACCATGACGGCGATGAATCTCCAAACACATCCAGGTAGATTCCAGGCAAGTGCCGTATCAAACAGGCTGTGATGAATATGTGGACTATAGGGGTGCCATCAGCAACTGCTGACCATACAAGCCTGGCCCAGGGCCAGTCTCCGGGACTGGGAAAACTCGTAAATTCATCGAAGGTATGTCAAGGGTATCAAACATGTAACGTGTAACTATATGTATGTGTAAATTCATGGAGAGAGTTGAGGTGTGGCCAACCATAGTGCTAGCTACCGTGTAATAGAGGGTCGTACAGACTCCACAACCAGAAACTAATGTTTAATTTGGAAAGGTCTGTTGACCACAACTGTGAACCTTTGACAGCACGATTTTCGGAGAAGCCCAAATCGGTAGGCAACCATGATTCAATTCCCGGCATGGGTGGAAACGTTGGGCATGTTTCCTTACACCTGCTACCCCTGTTCACCTAGCAGTTAGTAGGTACTTGGGTGTTATGGGTCGCATCCTGGGGTACAAGATTGAAGGACCACAACGGAAATCAGACAGTCCTCAATGACGCACTTTCTTGGATGGCTAATCCTCTGGGTTAAAAAAAAAATCCGAACAAATCGGGCAGCAGCTAGATGTCTAGCTCTTGTCCTTCCAAGTCACAGTCAATGTACGAATGTTAATTAACAGCTCATTGGGTGCCCCTTACATACTGACAAATTTAGGGCAGAAATAATGACATTAAACTGGAGTCTCTTGGAAGAGCAGCTGGTGTACAACCAAGATCCAACCAGTTGTTGACTGCTGCTTCACACACGCCTGTGCTCCCCACCTCTGTGCATGGCCTCCAACACCCACACACACCACAACACACACTACTCTCAAAACACACTAAGATCTATAGCGTTTCCCAGCTGAATTTAAATGTTTATATCAAAGTATGAAAAGTTATACGGCATATATTCAAGACATAAAATTACGAAAAATAAAAATCCAAACTACGTAAATTACAACCAGATAAAAATAGAGGAGTATAAAACTAGCCATTTGGCAACAGTTGAGAGCCCGGATGAAACTGGTGCTGGTTGCCATGTTTCACTCTCAATATAGCTGGTATATCTTTCATGTGTTTATTTCAAGCCAGTAGGAAAAAGTTCACACGCAGCGGACTAAAACTACATTAGCCGTAATTAATGTACAATACATACCAATACAGCTGTCAACACTGTACAAAGATACGTTATAAGAAAACATGATGTCATTAATTGTCTCTGGGTTTCTTACCTTCACTCCCTGCCGGTCGAAAGTGAAAACTATTACCAAACAGAACACAAATATTTTATACAATGAAAGTAAACTAAACAAAAATAAAACACTGGACAGTGAAATCCAAGTTTATTACATATGCAAGAAGAAAACCTAGTGAGTGTTGTGGCGGGTGTGAGGCCAGATAAATACCCTCCAGTAATGGCGTGCGTCTTACAAGCACTTGCTCCACTACACTCACACTTGATGCTTTTATACTCAAAATTATCAACAAATCTCAAAATGGAAAACAAATATATGAATTATGACAGATCGGTTTATGAATTTAAGTAAGACCATAAATGAAGCCAAGTTTCTTTCTGCAGAATATTACAGCCAACATCACTACACTCACAATGGCGACAAAAACCAGTATAGACAACGTTGATACGAGGCCAGTGTAAAATTACTCCTCCCAAGACAAGCCCACAGGCAGAGGGCGTAGCATAGGCCGACCAGAACACCAACACCCACCCCTTCACCCCACAACCTCCACCCCCCTCCTCACCCGTAGTTGATGGAACCTTGCTGGAATACTTGACAATTATCCTCAGTGCCCCACTGACGTCTCCCAGCTGAGGCTGACACTTCAACACCTTGTATGAGCCCCACCATCCTCACTCAGTGATGGAATATGATCAGTAATTTTCATATACCATAGTGTAGCAGCACACTGATGATGTATTCAATTTATAACAATCTTTCCACACACCTAACAAACCAACACCCACCTCCACCCACTCCACACTACCTCTACTCTCCACCCACCAACACTACCTTCACTCTTCACCCACCCCACACTACCTCCACCCATCAACACTACCTTCACTTTCCACCCACCAACACTACCTTCACTCTCCACCCACCCCACACTACCTCCACCCACCCCACACTACCTCCACTCACCCCACGCTACCTCCACCCACCCCACAGAGCCTCCACTCTCCACCCACCCCACACCACCTTCTCTCTCCACCCACCCCTGGATTGCCTGGAGGTTATTCAGGGGATCAACGCCCCCGCGGCCCGGTCCATGACCAGGCCTCCCGATGGATCAGAGCCTGATCAACTAGGCTGTTACTGCTGGCCGCACGCAGTCCAACGTACGAGCCACAGCCCGGCTGATCCGGCACTGACTTTAGGTATTTGTCCAGCTCTCTCTTGAAGGCAGCCAGGGGTTTATTGGCAATTCCCCTTATGTTTGATGGGAGGCTGTTGAACAGTCTTGGGCCCCGGACACTTATGTTTTCCCTTGGTGTACCAATGGCGCCCCTACTTTTAATTGGGGGGCATTTTGCATCGCCTGCCCAGTCTTTTAATTTCGTAGGGAGTGATTTCTGTGTGCAGATTCGGGACCATTCCTTCCAGGATTTTCCAAGTGTAGATTATGATATATCTCTCCCTCCTGCGTTCCAACGAGTACAAGTCAAGTGCTTCCAAGCGTTCCCAGTAGTTAAGGTGCTTGACAGAACTTATACGTGCAGTAAAGGATCTCTGTACACTCTCTAGATCTGCGATTTCACCTGCTTTGAATGGAGATGTTAATGTACAGCAGTATTCCAGCCTAGAGAGAACAAGTGATTTGAAAAGGATCATCATGGGCTTGGCATCTCTCGTTTTGAGCGTTCTCATTATCCTCCCCACACTACCTTCACTCTCCACCCACCCCACACTACCTCCACTCTCCACCCACCCCACTACCTCCACCCACCTCAGCAACTACAAGTGTGTGACAGACTAAAATAGTTGAGTATCTTCAACAATAGCCGGGAGTGGAGTGTAACATTAAGACATGCACTGCCACACAAACTGCAAAACAATACCATTATAAAAGATTTAAACAACATAAACATTAAGATCCATTAGTGAACAACAAAATTATTCAAATACAGTGACAATGTAAACAAAGACACAACACAAGCACTGACAGTACAGACAAAACACAAACACCGTGACAGTACACAGTCACAATAACAACACAAACACCGTGACAGTACACAGTCACAATAACAACACAAACACCGTGACAGTACACAGTCACAATAACAACACACACCCACAATACAAACAGTCACAATAACAACACAAACACCGTGACAGTACACAGTCACAATAACAACACACACCCACAATACAAACAGTCACAATAACAACACACACCCACAATACAAACACAGCCACAATATAAACAGCGCCAAAATGCAAACACGCAACTACAATACAAACAGCCACAATACACAGCTACAATACAAACATAGCCACAATATAAATAGAGATAACACAAACATCGCAAATTACAAACTACATTTCAGACACAAACGGGCGCCACAGTACAAGCACAGCCTCCCTCTTCTGGGGTGGTAGCGTTAGCCACTTCTGTGGAGGGGGCTGTTGGTAAGTTGTACAGGGCTTTACACTGATAGAAGATAATGGAGAGGCTGTGCGGGAGACACTAATAGATTCCGGCACTAATGATAAAAGAGGAAACAAGTGCCATGATACCATAGGAAAATTAAAAAAAAAAAAAAGGAGTTCATCACAGATTCATTAATAAAATCATAGAAATTGGGCTGAGAGAATGGAGGGAAGCGAATTTCTAACTCCCTAGAGCTCTCAATCTATCTTCGCGCAGTGGATTAATTTCGTCATTCTTTTCTGAATATTTTCTAATGAATTTATATTCATTCTGTAGTATGGAGACCAGAACTGAGCTGTAATCTCTAAGAGGCCTTATATATGATGTGTAGAGCTGTAATATATATATATAACCTCTGGATTCCTGATACTTATACTTCTTGATAGAACTCACAGATAGCTGGTTGCCTTATTACTTACGCTTAGGCATTGCTGTCTTCGTTTTAGGTTGCTGCTTACCATAACCCCCAAGTCTTTTTCACATTCCGTATGGTCAAGTTCTATATTATTTAGTTCATAAGTGCTAGGGTTATTTACATTCTCGAGATTTAGCGCATTTACCAACACTGAACTGCATCTGCCACTTTTCTGACCGCACGAACTTGTCTAAATCCTCTTGAATTTCAGTGGCATCTTCCTCTGAATTTATTACCCGGCTTACTTTTGTGTCGTCAGCGAATATGCTCATATCACTTGTTATTCCCTCGTCATTAATGTATATTATGAACAACAATGGGCCTAAAACTGATCCCTGTGGAAAGCCACTTGTGACTGATCCCCACTCAGACTTCACCCCATTTATGCAGATTCTCTCTGCTCCCTGTTGGACAGCCAAGCCTCTATCCATGACAGGACTTCTCCCCAAATACCATGAGCTGCCACTTTCTTTAACAGAATTTTGTGTCTACCAAAAGCTTTACCTAAGTCCAAATACACAATATCGTATTCTTTATGATCAACTGCCTCAAAAGCTTTACTGAAGAAAGTCAATAAATTAGGCAGGAACGGCCCCTCGTGAACCCATGCTTAGTATCACAAATCAAATTGTGCTTATCACGATGACTTTATAATATCAGCTGTAAATGACTAGTAATTTGTTTACAAATGAGATCAGAGTTAATGGGTGGTAATCTGACGGCAGTGCCTTATCCCCTGCTTTAAAAATAGGAATTACATTAGCCATCTTCCACATATCATACACTAGAATTGTCTAAGGATATATATTAAAAACGTTAGTTAATGGCTCGCAAAGTTCCATTTTGCATTCTTTAAGAAATCATGAAAAAAGTTCATCAGTGCCTGGGGACTTATTTTCCATGGGATATCGTTTGTGTCTTCTTAGAGCGAAAACCGAGAAAAAACATTAAAAATCGAGCACCTTTCATTCTGTCAGTAAGCTGTCTATAGTTTTAAGAGGACCTAGCTTTTCACTAGCCTTTGTTATATACAGTGCTAGTCACGGCATTATGTCGCCCCTTCCACACACACGTACCAAAACACAAACATACCATGAAAGATTATAATATATATATATTTGCACACTTACTGAGGTTTTAATACTTGGTGCTGCATCCATTATGCTTAATCACATCCCTTAGCCATGTAGGAAGACTCTTACACAAATTCTTGAGGGTTTAGGGAGGTATATTCCATGCCTCATGTAGAGCAGCCTCCAGCCGTGGGATGGAACTGATATCCTTGCCCAGTAAACTTTGCTTCACTATTGACCAGAGGTTCTCAATAGGGTTTAGGTCTGGAGAATTTCCTGGCCAGTCATTAAAGGACCTCACTTCACAGTCCTTAAACAATAATTTCAACACTCTGAGCACTGAAACACCCCGAAACCATGAGCGAGTCTGGGTGTTTGGTGGTCCCACAGGTGTAGTGTGGGTCTAGCGGGTCACTACCTCTGGGCTGGTACACACGTCCCCCACGGTTACAGATGACGGTGAAGGTTGCTTCATCACTCTAAAGTACTTCAGACCACTGCTGAGGATTCCAGTGAAGATATTTCTTTGCATAATCCAGCCTACATTTCTTCTGTGGCTTGGAGAGGATCGGTTTCTTAACCTGGTAGTGACTACTGTAGCCCAGTTCTGGGACAATATGATAGGAAATCTTGAGTCTAGTGACTTTCTTGATATGGTTCAGGATTGCTTTTTAGAACAGGTTGTGACAGAACCAACTAGAGGAAACAATCTGCTTGACTTAACATAAGAACATAAGAACGAAGGAACACTGCAGAAGGCCTACTGGCCCATGCGAGGCAGGTCCAAGTCCCTACCGGCTTAAGCCAATGCACCCAACCTAGTCAGGTCAGGTCACATTGACTCAAGGGAGGAACACGGCAACCGACCCGTTAGCACAAGCTATCAGGTCTAACTCACACCCACCCACATCTACTCATGTATTTATCCAACCTATTTTTAAAGCTACACAACGTTCTGGCCTCTATAACGGTACTTGGGAGTTTGTTCCACTCATCCACAACTCTATTACCAAACCAGTACTTTCCTATATCCCTCCTGAATCTGAATTTTTCCAACTTAAAACCATTGCTGCGAGTCCTGTCTAGGCTAGATATTATCAGCACACTATTTACATCCCCTTTATTTATTCCTGTCTTCCACTTATAAACCTCAATCATATCCCCCCTAATTCTACGTCTTTCTAGAGAGTGCAGTTTCAGGGCCCTTAGTCTATCCTCATAGGGAAGGTTTCTGATACATGGGATCATCTTTGTCATCCTCCTTTGTACATTTTCCAGAGAATTTATATCCATTCTGTAATACGGTGACCAAAACTGTGCAGCATAATCTAAATGAGGCCTAACCAAGGATGTATAGAGTTGAAGAACAACCTGAGGACTCCTATTATTTATGCTTCTTGATATGAAGCCAAGGATTCTATTAGCTTTATTGCGAACACTTATGCACTGTTGTCTTGGTTTCAGATTACTGCTAACCAGAACTCCTAAATCTTTTTCGCAATCCGTAATATTAAGATCTACATTATTTAGTTTATATGTGGCATGGTTATTGTCCTGTCCAACATTTAGAACTTTGCATTTGTCTATATTAAACTGCATCTGCCACTTCTCCGACCACTGCATCAGTCTATTCAAATCTTCCTGGAGTGCTCGAATGTCCTCGTCAGAATGAATTCGACGGCCTATTTTGGTGTCATCGGCAAACTTGCCGATGTCGCTCTTTATGCCCTCATCTATGTCGTTTATGTAGATTGTGAACAGCAGGGGGCCCAACACTGACCCCTGTGGAACACCGCTCGTGACGCTTCCCCACTCTGATTTCTCCCCATTTATGCAAACTCTCTGCTGCCTATTTGTCAACCATGCCTCTATCCAGGAAAAAATTTCTCCTCCTATTCCATGTGCTTTAATTTTCCTCAATAGTCTCTGATGTGGGACCCTGTCAAAAGCCTTACTGAAGTCCATATACACAATATCATATTCGTTACCATGATCTACCTCCTCAAATACCTTAGTGAAAAAAGTTAATAAATTCGTAAGGCAGGAACGTCCCTTTGTAAAACCATGCTGAGATTCTTTGATTAATTTATGCTTTTCAAGGTGGCTACGAACTGCCTCGGCAATTATTGATTCCATAAATTTTCCCACTATGGAGGTTAGGCTTATTGGTCTATAGTTCGAAGCTAAGGACCTGTCACCTGTTTTGAAAATAGGTATCACATTTGCCATTTTCCACTTATCTGGCACCATGCCAGTTTGTAGTGATATGTTGAAAAGATTAGCCAAAGGTGTGCTAAGCTCCTCTTTACATTCCTTTAGAACCCTTGCATACAGTTCATCAGGGCCTGGGGATTTGTTAGGTTTTAATTTATCTATTTGCCTAAGGACCATGTCACTTGTGACCCTAATAGTGCACAGTTTATTATCGTCCTGTTCTACATAATTTATCATTACTGGAATATCGCTGGTATCCTCCTGTGTAAAAACTGAGAGGAAGTATGTGTTAAAAATTCTACACATTTCCTTATCACTGTCAGTGAGCTGACCCGAGGAACTTTTGAGTGGGCCTATCTTGTCCCTGATCTTACTTCTGTATACCTGAAAGAATCCTTTTGGGTTAGTCTTCGATTCTCTTGCAACTTTAACCTCATAATCTCTTTTTGCTTTTCTAATTCCCTTTTTTATTTCTCTCTTTAACTGAATATATCGATTTCTTAATTGCCCCTCTCCTCTTTTGATTTGCCTATATATGCCTCTCTTTTGACCAATCAGATATTTTAATCTATTGTTCATCCATTTAGGATCATTTTTGTTTGATCTGATTTCCCTATTTGGAACATAATTTGACTGAGCAGCTAGAACTATGCCCTGGAAAGCATCATATCGGCAACCATCACCACCTACCTGACCCCTAGTCAGGTCATTCCAGTTCAGCCCACCTAAGTAATTTTTCAGTCCTATGAAATCAGCCAAGCGAAAGTCAGGGACGGAGACTTGATTGCCATTATTAGGGGAATTCCATGATATGTTAAAACTGAGTGATTTGTGATCACTCTCCCCAAGCTCATCATTAACCTCAAGATTATTAATTAGACTTGGTTCTTTCCAACAGAGATTTACTAATTAATAATCTTGAGGTTAATGATGAGCTTGGGGAAAGTGATCACAAATCACTTAGTTTCAATATATTATGGAATTACCCAGATAACTGCAATCAAATCTCTGTCCCAGATTTTCGCTTGGCCGACTTCATGGGACTGAAAAATTACTTGGGTGGGCTAAATTGGGATGTTCTAACTATGGGTCAGGTAGGCGATCTTGGTTGCCAATATGACGTTTTTCAGAGCATAGTTCTAGCTGCCCAGACAACTTTTGTTCCGAGTAGGGAAATTAGATCTAACAAAAATGATCCCAAATGGATGAACAATAGATTAAAACATCTCATTGGTCAAAAGAGAGGCATATATAGGCGTATCAAAAGAGGGGATGGGCAGTTAAGAAATCAATATATTCAATTAAAGAGAGAAATAAAGAAAGGAATAAGAAAAGCAAAAAGAGATTATGAGGCTAAGGTCGCAAGGGATTCAAAGACTAACCCGAAAGGGCTCTTTCAGGTATACAGAAGTAAGATTAGGGACAAGATTGGCCCACTTAAGAGTAACTCTGGTCAGATCACAGACAGTGATAAGAATATGTGTGAAATTCTAAATACCTACTTCCTCTCAGTTTTCACCCAGGAAAATACTAGCGATATTCCTGAAATAATAGATTATGTAGAACAGGATGATAATAAACTATGTACGATTGCGGTAACTAGTGACATGGTCCTCAGACAAATAGAGAAACTAAAACCTAACAAATCCCCAGGTCCTGATGAACTGTTTTCAAGGGTGTTAAAGGAATGTAAAGAGGAACTTAGCATACCTTTGGCTAATCTTTTTAACATATCACTACAAACTGGCATAGTGCCTGATAAGTGGAAAATGGCAAATGTAATACCTATTTACAAGGCAGGTGACAGGTCCTTGGCTTCGAACTATAGACCAATAAGCCTTACCTCCACAGTGGGAAAATTTATGGAATCAATAATTGCCGAAGCAATTCGTAGCCATCTTGACAGGCACAGATTGATTAATGATTCTCAACACAGTTTTACAAAGAGGCGTTCCTGTCTTACGAATTTACTAACTTTTTTCACTAAGGTGTTTGAGGAGGTGGATCATGGTAATGAATATGATATTGTGTATATGGACTTCAGTAAGGCTTTCGATAGAGTTCCACACCAGAGGCTATTGAGGAAACTTAGGGCACACGGAATAGGAGGAGAAATTTTTTCCTGGGTAGAGTCATGGCTGACAAATAGACAGCAGAGAGTTTGCATAAATGGGGAGAAATCAGAATGGGGGCACGTACAAGCGGTGTTCCTCAGGGGTCAGTGTTGGGCCCGTTGTTCACAATTTACATAAACGACATAGATAAGGGAATAAATAGCGACATAAGCAAATTTGCTGATGACACCAAAATAGGCCATCCAATTCATTCTAATGAGGACATTAGAGCACTCAGGATGATTTGAATAGACTGACGCAATGGTCGGAGAAGTGGTAGATGCAGTTTAATATTGACAAATGCAAAGTTCTAAATGTTGGACAGTTAAATAACGATGCCTCATATAAACTAAATAATGTAGATCTTAATACTACCGATTGCGAAAAGTATTTAGGAGTTCTGGTTAGCAGTAACCTGAAACCAAGACAACAATGCATTAGTGTTCGCAATAAAGCTAACAGAATTCTTGGCTTCATATCTAGAAGTATAAATAATAGAAGTCCTCAGGTTGTTCTTCAACTCTATATATCCCTGGTTAGGCCTCATTTAGACTATGTTGCTTAGTTCTGGTCACCGTATTACAAAATGGATATAAATGCTTTGGAAAACGTACAAAGGAGGATGACAAAGATGATCCCATGTATCAGAAATCTTCCCTATGAGGATAGACTGAGGGCCCTGATTCTGCACTCTCTCGAAAGGCGTAGAATTAGGGAGGATATGATCGAGGTGTATAAATGGAAAACAGGAATAAATAAAGGGGATGTAAATAGTGTGCTGAAAATTTCCAGCCAAGACAGGACTCGCAGCAATGGTTTCAAGTTGGAAAAATTCAGATTCAGGAAGGATATAGGTAAGTACTGGTTTGGTAATAGAGTTGTGGATGAGTGGAACAAGCTCCCGAGTACAGTTATTGAGGCTAAAACGTTGTGAAATTTTAAAAATAAGTTAGATAAATACATGAGTGGGTGTGGGTGGGTGTGAGTTGGACCTGACTAGCTTGTGCTGCTGGGTCTGATGCAGTGCTCCATCCTTGAGTGGGGATGACCAGACTGGGTGGGTCATTGGAATAATCCGGGGGGTGGGTCATTGGTCTAATCCGGGAGGGGGACATGAACCTGCTCCGCATGGGTCAGTAGGCCTGTTGCAGTGTTCCTTCTTTCTTATGTTTTGAGAGAAGATGTAGGTTTTCTTTCGATTCTCTAGCAGTTATCTTTGGTGTACTCTCTAACTGCTTTTTTAACACAGTTAAGGTATGAACAGATGTCTTCTTCAAGAGGCCAGGCCGAGGTTAGGCAGACGGTAATTCGACACCGCCACCAGCCCAGAAACGCTGCACCCAGTTCCTCACTGAACGATCACAAACAGCAACATTCCCCACTATTTCTTTCATCTGATGCCCAGTTTCAGGTGTTAAAGACCCTCTTTTACCCATAATCAAACATGTATAGCCCCAAAACCAAAGAGAACACTGGACAAAAGATGGGGCGGATGAGAGAGAAAAGTGCAACACTTCTCACCACAGCAGCTACGTGAGCACTGAGGAGTCACTGTGGAGTGTAGAGGCAGGCCATGACATCATGCTAATAGTTGCTACCCGGCATAATGCAAAGACGAAAAAAGACCCCCCTGTATGGTAGGCCTTTGAGTTTTGTCACGGCATTATGCTGG
This sequence comes from Cherax quadricarinatus, assembly GCF_038502225.1. NCBI lineage: Eukaryota > Metazoa > Arthropoda > Malacostraca > Decapoda > Parastacidae > Cherax > Cherax quadricarinatus. The sequence goes on from NC_091373.1 coordinate 18,490,468, forward strand.
AGCGCTCACCTGGTACAATGCTGTGACTAGCACTGTGTATCTGGAAAAACAAAAATTTGTGTTCGTTTACGAATGTCTTTAATGAGTTTTGAGAGATTTTCTACTCCTAGAGCCCAGCCATAGGCCAGGCTCGCCTGGTCAACCAGGCTGTTGCTGCTGGTAGTCTGCTACCTCGCATATCCATCGCAGCCTGTGTTGATCTGGCACTTGGTAAAGATACCTGTCCAATTTCCTCTTAAGACTTCTAAACTTATCCCAGCAGTGGTTCTGGTATCTTCTAGTAAAATGTTGAATAGTCTGGTGCCACAGACATTGATACAGTGTTCCCTTATTGTGCCCACTGCACCCTCTTCTTTTCACTGGATATGTTTTGCACTTCCTCCTACATCTCTCACTCCAGTATGTTGTTATGGCAGTGTGCAGATTTAGGACAAGACCTTGAAGTACTTTCCAAGTATATATTAATGTATCTCTCCTCCACTCCAGTGAGTACATATTTAAGACTTTAAGGTGTTCCCAGTAATTTAAATGCTTTACTGATTCTATGTGGGCCATAAACGACCTCTGCGTCTGTTCCAGCTGATATTTCCCCTGCCCTGAATGAAGCCATCAACACTGAGCAATATTCCAAATGAGAGAAAACAAGTAATTTAAAAGGTGTCACCACTGGAATTATTTCCCTCTATTTGAAAGTTCTTACTATCCACCTAGTCATCCACCTGGCTGTCGTGACCTTCGTCTTTGATATACCTTTGAAGAGTTTCGAGAGTATATCTACTCTCTGAGCCCGGCCATGGGCCAGGCTCGTCTAGCGCTCGCATGGTCAACCAGGCTGTTGCTGCTGGAAGCCCGCTGCCCCACATATCCATCACAGCCTGGTTGATCTGGCACCTGGTGAAGATACTTGTCTAGTTTCCTGTTGAAGGCTTAAACACTTGCTCCAGCAGTATTTCTGATATCTTCTGGTAAGATGTTGAAAAGTCTGGGACCCCGTATGTTGATACAGTGTTCCCTTATTGTCCCCAAAGCACCCCTGCTCCTCACTGGGTTTACTTTACACTTCTTCCCATATCCCTCATTCCAGTATGTTGTTATAGCAGTGTGCAGATTTGGGACCAAGCCCTCGAGTACCTTCCAGGTATATATTATCATGTACCTCTCTCTCCTCCGCTCCAATGAGTACATGTTCAAGACTTGTAAAGTAAAAGGACACAAGTGCAACTAATGTGACATTTATTGTGGCAACGTTTCGCTCTCCAGGAGCTTTATCAATTCGGTAATTCTACCAACTTTATTACAATTTGTTCAAGACTTGCAGGCGTTCCCAGTAGTTTAGGTGCTTTACTGGCTCAATGTGAGCCGTAAACGATCTCTATTTGTTCTAGCTCCGATATTTCTCCTGCCCTGAACGGGGCCGTCAGCACTGAGCAATATTCTAAGTGAGGGAGCACTAGCGATTTGAAGTGTGTCACCATCGGCATTGTTTCCCTTGTTTTGAAAGGTCTCAATACCCACCCAGTCATCTTCCTGGCTGCCGTGATCTTTGTCTTATGGTCTTTAAAAGAAAGGTCCGCTGACATAATTATTCCCAGGTCTTTTACGTGTTCCTTACGTTCTATTTGGTGACCCTCTTGAGTTTTGTATATAGTGCTTCTTTTGAGTTCTTCATTCTTTCCATACCTAAGCAGCTGGAACTTATCACCATTGAACGTCATGTTGTTTTCCACTGCCCACTGGAAAACCCTGTTTATGTCTTCCTGTACTTTTTCAGTGTCCTCTACCGTACTGACTTTCATGCTTATTTTAGTGTCATCTGCAAATGATGATACAAAAGTGTGCAGGGTGTTTTTATCTATGTCTGCTATGAGGATGAGGAACAGCAGAGGTGCCAGGACAGTGTCCTGGGGCACTGAGCTTTTGACCTCGCTGATGCTGGATCTTGCCCTGTTCACTACAACTTTTTGTGTTCTGTGTGTCAGGAAACCGAAAATCCATCTGCCTACATTCCCCGTAATGCCCATGGCCTTCATTTTGTGCGCTATCACTCCATGATCACATTTGTCAAACGCCTTTGCAAAATCTGTGTAAATCACATCTGCGTTTTGGTCGTCTTCCAGTGCCTCCGTAATTCTGTCATAATGGTTCAGGAACTGTGACAGGCATGATCGTCCTGCTCTAAAACCATGCTGGTTCGGGTTAAGTTGGTTGTGCTGATCCATGAAATTTGTAACCTGCCGTCTCATCACTCTTTCGAAGATTTTTATGATGTGAGAGGTAAGGGCTACTGGTCTGTAATTTTTAGCTAGTGCTCTACTGCCTCCCTTGTGCAAAGGAGCTATGTCTGCACTCTTTAAGGCCTCCGGTATTTCACCTAGCTCTAAGCTCTTTCTCCAAAGAATACTGAGGGCTCGTGCTAGTGGTACTTTGCACTTCTTTATAAATAAAGTATTCCATGAATCTGGTCCAGGTGCTGAGTGAGTGGGCATGATTTCCATTTCTTTTTCGAAATCTATGGGATTTGTACTAATGTCAGTTAGTTGGTCTGCACGGCCTTCTTCTGGAGTGAAAAATATTTCTGCATTTTCTACCTTGCTGTCATTTAGTGGGTTGCTGAACACCGACTCATACTCTTCTTTTAGGATTTCACTCATTTCCTGTTCATCGTCAGTATACGAGTCTCCTCTCAGTAGTGGTCCAATCCTACAGGTAGTTCTTAGCTTGGATTTTGCGTAGGAATAGAAATATTTTGGGTTTCTTGCAATATCCTGTATGACCTTTTGTTACCTTTGTACTTCTTCTGTGAGGTATTACATCCTAAGTTTTGCTTTAATTCAGTGATCTCTCTGCTAAGTCTATCTTTCCTCTGCTGTAGCATATTTGTGTTTTTAAGCAGTTCAGTAACCCGTTTTCTTCTTCTGTACTATCTCCTATGTTCTCTCTCTATATCTGATCTTCCCCTGGGTTTCCTCAATGGTACATGTTTCATACATACTTTGTATGCTTCTGTATTCAGCTTCTCTAGGCACCGGTGGGGATTTAGGGTGCTCATGTCTGATTCCCAGGGTATGTCTGATAGCTCTTGGTTTATTTTTTCCCAGTTAATTCTATGGTTGTTAAAATTAAACTTACTGAACATCTCGTCTCTAACTTTAGCGATGCAGTTTCCTACCCCTGAGTTAATACTAGTTTGAACCTCTATGATGTTATGATCAGAGTAAATAGCTTTTGGAAACTGTTATGTCTCTGATCAGTTCCTCGTTGTTTGTAAATATCAAATCCAGGGTATTTTCATTTCTAGTGGGATCAATTACCTGTTGGTTTAAAGAGTAATTTTCACAAAACCTCATTATTTCCCTGGTATGTACCTGTTGAGCCAGGATGCTTCCCGGGGATATTTCTGGTATAACATTATGTTGTGCCATCTTCCATTTTACATGAGGGAGATTAAAATCTCCAAGGAGTAAAATATTTGGTGTGAGATTTTCTAGCCTATCCAGATAGCTATCTATCTTCCTTAACTGATCTGTGAATTCCTCAGCAGTTGCCGATGGTGGTTTATATACTAGGATAATTACCAAATTCCTATTTTCAACTTTAATGCCTAGAATTTCTACTATATCATTCGTAGAATTCAGCACTTCTGTGCAACATAAAGTATCCTTTACATAGATTCCTACTCCTCCCTGTGACCTACTGATTCTATCACATCTATACATGTTGTAGTTTTCTATCTTTATCTCTCCGTGGTGAAGATACTTGTCCAGTTTCCTCTTGAAGGCTTCTACACTTGTTCCAGCCGTGTTTCTGATATTTTCTGGTAAGATGTTGAATAATCTGGGACCCCGGATGTTGATACAGTGTTCCCTTATTGTCCCCACCGCACCCCTGCTCCTCACTGGGTTTATTTTACACTTCCTCCCATATCTCTCACTCCAGTATGTTGTTATGGCAGTGTGACATAACTATTTCCAGGTCATTAGCAATTTTAATTTCATAGCCTGCATAGTGCTTCGAAAACTGTCATATTGACCGTTCTCTTCGCTAACCCAATCTACGTATGATATGTGTTTTCTATCAATTTGACTAAAGTTAAAGTCTCCTGGGATATGTTATCGTGGCTTGTAGTCTTAACAATTTCCTCCTAAAGTAGTGTCACTTAGTCCCAATCCAAGTTCGGGGGGCGGTATATCACTCCTAAAATTATTTTTTCATGCTCCTTCGAAATTTCCACCTAGTGAGTGTGGGTGTGTGCACTCACCTATTTGTGGCTGTAGGTGTGTGTGTGTGTGTGTGTGTGTGTGTGTGTGTGTGTGTGTGTGTGTGTGTGTGTGTGTGTGTGTGTGTGTGTGTGTGTGTGTGTGTGTGTGTGTGTGTGTGTGTGTGTGTGTGTGTGTGTGTATGTGTGTGTGTGTGTGTGTGTGTGTGTGTGTGTGTGTGTGTATGTGTGTGTGTGTGTGTGTGTGTGTGTGTGTGTGTGTGTGTGTGTGTGTGTACTCACCTATTTGTGGTTGCAGGGGTCGAGTCTTAGCTCCTGGCCCCGCCTCTTCACCGGTTGCTACTGGGCCCTCTCTCTCCCCGCTCCATGAGCTTTATCAAACCTCGTCTTAAAACTGTGTATGGTTCCTGCCTCCACTACGTCATTTTCTAGGCTATTCCACTGCCTTACAACTCTATGACTGAAGAAATACTTCCTACTATCTCTCTGACTCATTTGTGTCTTCAACTTCCAATTGTGGCCTCTTGTTTCTGTGTCCCCTCCCTGGAACATCCTGTCTTTGTCCACCTTGTCTATTCCACGCAGTATTTTATATGTCGTTATCATGTCTCCCCTGACCCTCCTGTCCTCCAGTGTCGTCAGGCCGATTTCCCTTAATCTTTCTTCATAGGACATTCCCCTTAGCTCTGGAACTAACCTTGTCGCAAACCTTTGTACTTTCTCTAGTTTCTTGACGTGCTTTATCAAGTGCGGGTTCCAAACAGGTGCTGCATACTCCAGTATGTGCCTGACATACACGGTGTACAGTGTCTTGAATGATTCCTTACTAAGGTATCGGAATGCTGTTCTCAGGTTTGCCAGGCGCCCATATGCTGCGTGTGTGTGTGTGTGTGTGTGTGTGTGTGTGTGTTCATTCAGTCTTTATACCCGTTTTTATACAGCAGTTCAAATGTTCTCGGACAGAGTGCCACCCTCACCTCCCTTCTCGATATTTCTATCAATGTAGAAGAACTTGAAACCCTGAATGTGACATTCCGCAGACACGTCCCGATTTTCCAAAATGAACCATCTCTCAATTACTGAAAATACATCAATGTTACCCACACATGTGACTAATCTCAACTCGTTCATCTTGTTTTTAGCACTGCGACTATTTGTGTAAAAAACAGACTGAGAAACCCTTTCTTCAGTTTTTTCTCCCTGTTCAAGCCCTGCTCCTCCACTATCTCTGCTGCTCCCCTTATCACCTAATGCGCCCGAATTTTCAATATTAACCAATAAGCCTACGTCATTCTGCATACAAAGGTGACGGTAAAGGTAATTGGTATCCCCAAAACACACAATATCGCAACCTTGATATTCTCACTGTTTAATTCTATTTTATTACATTTCATTCTTTTCCCACAAAACCCATACCTCTAACTATATCTAGCTGAAAGCCTTACCAGCTCCCTCCACTGCAATTGCCAATGTCTTCATCCCAGCTCTAAAAAAAAATGAACCCCATCCCTAGCATATATGTCATTTCTGCTGTAGTGGTGGTCCAAATTGTCGATGACTGGTACTGCTATATCCCTAAGTGTTTGTCCAGCCGGAAATTGACACCAACTGCCGTGGGCAACCATTCATTTCCAACTCCCCTTCCAGACAAAATGTCACATATTACAGGGTGCCCTCCCTTTTTCCTAATTATATCTCTTGCTGCCCTGTACCTGCTAACTACAATATATATACAAAACCACAGTACATTTAAGACCATTCAAACACAGCTACAATATAAACAATTCAACCACGATACTAATAGCCACAATATACACACACGGACAATACAGACACTACCACAATACAAAGGACACTGCAAACACAACTACTCTATAAGCCCAACCACAATACTAACACGTTCACAATACAAACAGTTGCAATACAAACAACCACTATACAGCCACAATATAAACAAAGCTCCAATAGACCCAATACAAACTCAGGCACAATACAAATACAGCCACGATACAAACACCTCCAAACACATGCACTATATAACCATAACCACAATATAATCACATCCACAATACAAACACAGACACAATACACACAATCACTATACTACACAGCCATAATACAACCACATTCACTATACAAACACAGTCATGCTACAAACACACAACTACATTACAAACAGCCACAATACAACCAGAATCACTCTACAAACTTAAAGATGCCAACACATTTGTAATACAAAGCCACAATAGATAAAAACAAGCAACCATAATACAAACACAACCACAGTACAAAGCCACCATACACACAGCCACAAACCAACAACACCAACAAACAATACAAACAAAAATACAAAATCTCATTCTAACCATCCATCCATCCAACTCTCTCCTCTCTCTCTCCCTCCCTCTCTCTCTCTCCATTACCATCTACCTTAAGCAAGAGGAACAATGTGTTCCACCTTGTACAAGTCACAAGAGCACCAGTCTGAGAGATGGTGTGGAATACAAAACTGTCCTTTAGTTTTCAACGTTGCAGAGGAACTACCCTCTTCTCCTCCCTACCAGCGTGCGTGTACTCACCTGTTTGTATGTGAGTGAAAAGACAACGAGAAGAGGCTGCAGACAGAGCCACAGTGAGAGTATTACGTAAGTGAGAGTAGTGCTGCTGCTGCTGGGAATGATAGAGTGAACTTGACCCACTGCCACAGTGACACCCATTCGCTTCCCACCTTCCCTCTCCCCCCACTAACTCACCACACACACACATACACACACACACACACACACACACACACACACACACACACACACACACACACACACACACGGTACATCCCTCATGTACAGCTACAATACACGTACCTGGGTACGACAGTGCTCACCTGGTAGGGTACAAACCCACCCTTGGTAGTGCACAACTGCTGAGTCCCTTGAACCTTTAATTATAAAAAAGACTGACATTCTATGGTTATCCCGGATCATTAACTCTCCGAGTTAATTCCAGAAGGTGGTGTACTTCCATACTGCCTACTATCATTATCCTAGCTAAGTCCTGCTTACAACCAACAAGTATTAAAGTTCTGCTTACACCCCACAAGCATTAGCTAAGTGTTGCTTACACCCTAGAAGTATTAGCTATGTCCTGCTCACACCCCACAACTATTAGTTAAGTCATACTCACACCCCGCAAGAATTTCCTTCAGTGACGCAACTCACAAATTTGTTCCATCCATCAACAATCGAAGACTGAAGACTGGTAACATTCTTTATTTAATAGTACACGAATCTGAATGTGGTACAACACACGTGACCCATCGTCTGGTACTACCCTTTGTACCAGACGATGGGTCACGTGTGTTGTACCACACGTGACCTTTGTACCTCAAACTGTCCAGTGTTCATCAGAGACTCAAGGTTAAATTTGACAATACGCCCGACACCACCAGATGAAAGCCTCCCGCGTTTTTAAATGTTGATGTTGTTGGGAAATTTATATAAATATGGGTTAACCTAACCCTGAATAACATAACTTCTGACAAATTTATTCCGCCTAATGAACGAATTGTAACTAAAATTGGAGAAGACTTTGTGTTGAGAGTCACACAGGTTGAGTTGAGTGTGGGTAGCCAGCAAGAGTAACACACTGATACAGACGCCACATTCATGCAACACTTGCACAATCCAGGTCAGCATGGGTTTAGGGTAGGTCGCCCCTGCCTTTCACAACTGCTACACCATTACGATAAGGTCCTAGATGCACTGGAAGACAAGCTCAATGCTGATGTAGGCACAACAATCTCCACACTTATATTTCTCGTTATTATAAGCGACACAGACAAAAACAGAAATCATAACACCGTAATATCCTTTGTTGATGACACCGGAATATATACAAGTGGTGTCCGTCAAAGACACAACGAATCGTCAAGTGGATATAAATCAACTTTTCCAGTGGGCCTCAGACAACAATATTTAAATATGACAAGTTTCATTTGTTCCGTTATTGGAGAATGGATGAAATAAAGACTACAAATTCATGAAGATCATAACAGTCTGAGTGAAGAGATCTCAAATTACTTATGGAAGAGTATAACCCAGATTATCCTCAGATACGAAACTACCATGACATTATTACAGAAGAGTTGGAGAGGAGTTGAAAACCACAACGCATATGCGGTATACACGGATTTCGCAAATTCGTTAGATAAATGCGATCATGGAGTGGCTGCACATAAAATAAGAGAGACGGGTGTAACGGGGAAAGCAGGCAAATGGATATTCAACTTTCTGACAGATAAATAAAAAAAACAATAGCAGTAAACAGCACAAAATCCAACATTAGTAAAGTAAACAGCTCAGTACCCCAAGGCATGTATGTCCTGACGCCTCTATTGGATCTTATCCTCATAGTGGACACACAAAATAAAGTCTTACAGTGGACAAGGAAGAACAATAGGGCGATCAATGGTGACAAGTTCCACCTACTTAGATATGGAAAGAATGAAGAACTCAAAGGAAACACAAGCTACAAAATGCAAAATCACCAAAATGAATAAGAACATGTAAACGATCCGGGTGTAATGTTAGTTAAAATTTCTTTCAAAGAACACAAAGCAAATATCACGAAAACCATGAAAATTGTGATATTTGCTTTGTGTTCTTTGAGAAGTTGGATAATGAAAACTTACAAAACAAGGGAAATATAATGCCACTGGCGACACTTTTCAAATCACTTGTGTTCTCTTGCTTAGAGTTTTGCTCTTTGTTGACAGCTCCTCGTATGACAAGCGAGATATTATAACTGGAACAGATACAGGGGTCATTTATGACCTACATAGAGCCAATAAAGCATTTAAAGTGAATGCCGCCTCACAGTCCTAAACATGTGCTTGATGCAGCGGAGAGACATCATTCTATTGTGTATACCTGGAAAGTACCTAAGGGCCTAGTCTCAAAACCTGCACATTACCATAACCACATACTGGAGTGAGAGCTTTTGGAAAATGTGCAAAATAAACTTACTGAAAAGCAGGGGTGTCGTGAGCACAATAAGAAAACACTGTATCAACATGGATCCAGCCTGTTTAAACCTATCACATGATATCAGGAACACTGCCAGAATAGGTGCAGAAGTTTTTAAAAGGAAATTAGATATGTACCTCTGCCAAATGCCATATCAAACAAGCTTTGATGGATGTGTGGACCAGGGGGTCACCTGCAGTAACAGTATAAAAAGGATTATTTGGTGTTCTGGTAGCGGGTGGTTAATGATACGTCTTCGGAGGCTTCTTCGTTTATTGTTAAGTCGTGGTGGGTACACAGGCTTGTGTGTTTGTGCCCATGGCCCGGGCAGGGCCATCCCACGAGAGAGAGCTGTGAGGCCTTGTGTCTTGCTGCTAGGCCGCTGTGAGAGTGAGGGTGAGGCAAGTCTGGGCATACTGAAGTGGCAAGGCCTATAGGTGGCAGCACCAGCATGGCGCGAAATATGAACTAAGCTGGCAGACAGCATGGGCTGTCTGTGCAGACAGTACAGGCTGTCTACAACAGCTTGGTTGATCAGGTAAGCAACAGACAAACCTGGCCCAGGCTGCAGGAGTAGGAAAACTCTTGAAACCCTTCAAAATTATAGCAAAGGTAAAAGTACAGAATATTTGACAGAGGGAAAGTTCCATGTATGAGACTTGAGAACCTGGTCCGGGATCAAGCTGATAGGTCGCTGACCTCTGGAAACGTCCTTCAAGTATCCTTCAGATATTCAAGGATCGCATCTCTTTTGTCATTGCTACCGCAAGGAAAATAATAGGCTGGATAACTATAACAGTTTAGCCAAGAGATGCTGAGCCAGTGATGATACTCTTTAAGCCACTTCTCTCCAGGCTGGAATACTGCTGTATACTAACGGTCGAGATCAAGGTAGGAGAGATTGCTGTAGTGGAAAACGTACAGAGAACTTTCACTGCTTGTATACACTCAGTTAAGCACCTGAACTACTGGGAATGCTTGAAGTCCCTTCACCTGTATTCCTTAGAATGTAGGCAGGAAAGGTACATCATAATTTACACCTGGAAAATCCTATAGGGACTGGTCCCAAACCTGAACATTGCAATCACTATGTATGACAAGTAACTTTACAAACAGTGCAAAATAACTCCAAAACAAAGCAGGAACCAGACGAGTACACTAAGAGAGAACTCAATAAATATCAGAGGTCCTCGACTTTTCAACGCCTCCCTCTGTGCATAAGAGAATTACCAACCTCTGGTTGCCTTCAAGAACTTGATAAATGCCTCAAACCAATTCTTGATTAGCCGGGATGTGATTCATACGCAGTAACTGAGACTGATTGATCAGGCCTTGATTCTCCAGGAGGTCTGGTCCAGGACTGTGCCGCGGTGGCACTGACTCCCGGAAATATTCTTCAGTACATAAGCCCTTAGCTTTCAATAAAGGTGTGCTAAGTGTGTCCCTTTTCCAAAAGTAGTCTTCTCACTAGCCACGCTCACCACACTAACAGAGCAGACAACTTCACTCCTGGCTGCCTTCAAGAGTGAGCTGGACAGATACCTAAAGTCAGTGCCGGATCAGCCGGGCTGTGGTTCGTACGTTGGACTACGTGTGGCCAGCAGTAACAGCCTGGTTGATCAGGCCCTGATCCACCGGGAGGCCTGGTCGTGGACCGGGCCGCGGGGGCGTTGATCCCCGGAATAACTTCCAGGTAGACTCCAGGTACGTACAACATTCACTCCTCAGTGTAATATACCCACTCTAGACTACCACTGTGTGACCTACCATCGTGTGTACTACACCCACACACTAGCCAATTTGTGGTTAAAACATACCAGCATCCGTGACAACATCCACACAACACTACCCTCCATAAACTTACCTGACCACCATATTGGTGAAGAAAGATACCATACGCACACCAGCCTACGCAGACACTGAGGGAACCTGGCCACACTAGCGTACATGGACCGGGCTACGCAGACACTGAGGGAACCTGGCCACACTAGCGTACATGGACCGGGCTACGCAGACACTGAGGGTACCTGGCCACACTAGCGCACATGGACCGGGCTACACAGACACTGAGGGAACCTGGCCACACTAGCGTACATGGACCGAGCTACGCAGGCACTGAGGGAACCTGGCTACACTAGCGTGCATGGACCAGGCTACGCAAACACAGGGAACCTGGCCACACTAGTGTACATGGACCGGGCTACGCAGACACTGAGGGAACCTGGCCACACTAGCGTACATGGACCGAGCTACGCAGGCACTGAGGGAACCTGGCTACACTAGCGTGCATGGACCAGGCTACGCAAACACTGAGGGAACCTGGCCACACTAGCGTACATGGACCGGGCTACGCAGGCACTAAGAGAACCTGGCTACACTAGCGTACATGGACCGGGCTACGCAGACACTGAGGGACAACCTGCCCGCGCCGACTACTTTGCCCCGCCACCACCACTACCATCACCACCACTACTACCACCACTACCACTACCATCACCACCACTACTACCACCGCTACCACAACCATCACCACCACCACTACCACCACTACCATCACCACTATAGCCACCATCTCCACCACTACTAAAACCACCACCACAACCACCACCACCGCTACTACTTCTACCACCGCCACCACCACTACCATCACTACTACCACCACCACCACAACCACCACCACCGCTACTACTTCTACCACCACCACCACCACTACCATCACTACTACCACCACCACCGCTACTACTTCTACCACAACCACCACCACAACCACCACCACCGCTACTACTTCTACCACCACCACCACCACTACCATCACTACTACCACCACCTCCACGGCCACGATCACCACTACCACCACCACCACAAGCACCGCCACTACAACCACCACCATCACTGAACTTGACCCAGTGAGGAGTTAGAAGGGAGAGTGGAGAGGTGAGGGAGGGTGGGGGCAGTATTGGCACAGACATCACTGACGTGCTGGTATATAACACTGTACCTCAGAAGTTTAATGGGAAAAACGTTACTCAGAGATGGCGACTCTACCAAGGCGCTTCCTGTCTGTAACTGTGTCGCTGCTGTGTGTTAGTTACCATTTCGTCCTAGGAAAATATTACGTGCGTGCGTGCGTGCGTGCGTGTGTGTGTGTGTGTGTGTGTGTGTGTGTGTGTGTGTGTGTATGTGTGTGTGTGTGTGTGTGTGTGTGTAAGGGTGCGTGCGGGTTCCCCAGAGATACAACTGGGCCCCTCGTACTTTCAATAGACACCTACAACATCTCATTTAGTTAAGGCATTATTAAGCCTCCACGGTAATAGTCTAAACGTTATTAGTGATAACCTATATAAGTTTCAGTGGTGCAGTGAGCTACGTGAGGAAGACTTATCCATGACACACATAGATAACACTTGTATACCACTCACTTAACAAATAACATCACCAGAATTTCGTCCTCACTAAATGATGGATCATTCACAAAGCTCATTTTACAATACTAGTTTTCTTACATGATTCCCATGCTGGGGAGATGACGCTGATGGTAAGAAGCTACTGGAGTATTCAAAACTAAGACACTTGGACACGAGGATGTCTGGGACTAAAAAAAAAACGGGCACTGTATGTCTTGAGAGGCCAAGATAAAAATGACAGTGATATAAATCCACTACCAAACAATAAGAGGCCAAGGGAGGACTGTGATCAGAAGAACAGGGAAATTATCTTCATACTGGAAATGGCAGCACAGCAAAAAGCGCAGCAACCTTAGTGGAGCTACAAAATTTCAACCATAAATATATTTGTTAGGTAAGACACATATGCAACAGTTAGGTATCTTTATTTCGAAACGTTTCGCCTACACAGTAGGCTTCTTCAGTCGAGTACAGAAAAGCTGATAGAAGCAGAAGATACTTGAAGACGATGTAATCAGTCCCTCACCCTTGAAGTTTTGAGGTGGTCAGTCCCTCAGTCTGGAGAAGAGTATTGTTCCATAGTCTGAAACAATATGGAGTAGAAGTGACAGGATGGAGCCTATATACCGCCACTTTCTGTACTCGACTGAAGAAGCCTACTGTGTAGGCGAAACGTTTCGAAATAAAGATACCTAACTGCTGCATATGTGTCTTACCTAACAACCTGTCGGTATTTTATACCATTTTAATGCTCATAAATATATTTGATTGATATTCAAGGAAACAAGAGTTGAGAAGGAAAGATGAGCTGGATAGAACTGAAGTGGTTTTTCACTTTAAACAGATACAGCAAGTGAAATAAATTCTGTGTGTTCAGAACAGGTCGCTCCTGCCTCTCGCAACTACTGGATCACAATGATATGGTCTTGGATGCACTGGAAGAAAAACAGAATGCAGATGCAATATATACAGACTTTGCAAAAGCTTTTCACAAGTGTGATCATGGTGTAATAACGCACAAAATACGTGCTAAAGGAATAATTGGCAAAGTGGGGAGATGGATCTTCAACTTTCTAACCAATTAAACACAGAGTAGTGGTCAACAGAGTTACATCGGAAGCTGCCACAGAGCTCTGTTCCACAAGGCACAGTACTCGCCCCCATCCTGTTCCTCATCCTCTTATCAGACATAGACAGAGATGTACTCCACAGCACAGTGTCAGCCTTTGCAGATGATACTAGGATTTGCATGAGACTGTCATGTATTGAGGGCACGAAGAAGATATAAATTAAGTTTTCCAGTGGGCAAACGAAAAGAATATGATGTTCAATGAAGACAAGTTCCAACTACTCCGGTATGGAAAACCGGAGGAGATAATAATTGGAACTGAGTATACTACAAACTCTGACCATACAATATAGCGAAAAAATAATGTGAGGGACCTGGGAGTGGTAATGTCTGAGGATCTCATTTTCAATTATCACAACAGTGCCACGATCACAACTGCAAAGAAAATGATAGGATGGATAATGAAAACGTTCAAAAGACATGCCAAGCCAATGATGATCCTTTTCAAATCACTTGCTCTCTCTAGGCTGGAATACTGCTGTACATTAACATCTCCGTTCAAAGCAGGTGAAATCGCAGATCTAGAGAGTGTACAGAGATCCTTTACTGCACGTATAAGCTCTGTCAAGCACCTTAACTACTGGGAACGCTTGGTAGCACTTGACTTGTACTCGTTGGAACGCAGGAGGGAGAGATATATCATAATCTACACTTGGAAAATCCTGGAAGGAATGGTCCCAAATCTGCACACAGAAATCACTTATGAAAGTAAAAGACTGGGCAGGCGGTGCAAAATACCCCAATGAACAGTAGGGGCACCACTGGTACACTAAGAGAAAACTCAATAAGTGTCCGGGACCCAAGACTGCTCAACAGCCTCCCACCAGCCATAAGGAGAATTATCAATAGGTCCCTGGCTGCCTTCAAGTGGGAACTGGACAGATACTTAAAGTCAGTGCCGGATCAGCCGGGCTGTGGTTCGTACGTTGGATTACATGCGACCAGCAGTAACAGCCTGGTTGATCAGACCCTGATCCACCGGGAGGCCTGGTCGTGGACCGGGCCGCGGGGGCGTTTATCCCCAGAATACCCTCCAGGTAGACTTGTTGCCATTGATCAAGTCGTACTAAGTTTTGAACACCTGATCGAAATGAGAATGGAGAAAAAATCAAGGTATCAAGAAACTGGATATACCTTTGATGAATTTTGATTTTTTTTAGGGCCATATCCCGCCCTGTCTGATTAACTAGCCTGTTGCTGGTGGCACACTGCTGACCCATATATCCATCACAGATGGCTGAATTGGTACTTGGCGGAGGTACTTCTCTAGTTTCCATTTGGAGACTTCAGTACTTGCTCCGGCAGTGTTTCTCAAATTTTCTGATAAAATGGTAAGTCTGGGACCACGAATGTTGATGCAATGTTCTCGTATTGTGCCCATGGCGCCCCTGCCTTTAAATGGGTTTATTCTATATTTTCTCCCATATCTCCCAGTTCAGAATATTGTGCCTGTGTGCAGATTTGGGACCAGGCCCTGAAGTACTTTCCATGTGCTTATTATCATATATCTCTGATACAGCAAGTACATATTTAGGGCTTTGATCTATTGGATCTAAATGAGCTCTTATCTGTTCTACCTCTGATAACTTTTCTGCCCTGAACAGAACTGTCAACCCTAAGCAATAACCTCAACAAAAGAGCACAAGCGATTTGAATAGTGTCATTATTACTATTTCCATTTTTTTTCAAAATTTTCTTTATCTGCCCCTTCATTTTCCTGGCTCTCATGATATTTTCCCTATTGATGTCTTTGAAAGGTTAGCTGCCATAACTTCTCCTAGGTCCTCCATGTGTTCCTTTAGTTCTATTTGGTGATCCTCTTTGGTTATGTATAGTGTCTACCATAGTGCTGCAGTGTCCGACAAGTAACACACTTATTGTCATGTGTATATCAAGTAATTTCTTACAATCTAAGATGCAATCTGCCCATCCCGGTCTTTATCTTAATACTGTGACTGTCACAGAATGTCAGTACGTTCATAAGACGGGATTTTTTTTATCCACAAATCTATGGTAGTTTTCTCTAAAGAATATTTTCTCATATTTCTCCAGTACCTATTTCCTTGATGAGTAAGACACAGGTGCAACACTAGGAACCTTTACTGGCAAGCCTTTGCACTCCTGGAGACATCAGACTTAGTGAAATACTAAGCTGATGTAATTAGTCCATCAACTTTGATGGAAGACCTTGATGAAAGACAAAGTAGATAAAGCCTGCAACACAGGTGAAACATCATGTTAGTGAAGACTCCTAGTATTGAACATGTGTCTTACCTTGAACACTGATAAAACCTATTTCATTCAGTTTGGAAACAAAGCTGCAAATGATCCAATTAACATTACGCTAAATGGATCATCAGTCACAAGACTCACAGAGTGAATATTCCTAGGTATCCACCTTGACAGTAGCCTTAAGTTCCAGACACATATACAACAAATCACCAAGAAAATCTCCAAGACTGTAGGCATACTATCAAAGATAAGGACTACGTTCCACAATCAGCTCTCCTGGCACTGTACCATTCACTCATATACCCTTATCTTACATATGGACTTTGTGCATGGGGATCAACAACATCCAATCACCTAAAATCCCTAATAACCCAGCAAAAGGCAGCAGTAAGAATGATAACAAATTCCCACTTCCGCCAGCATACTCCACCAATTTTCAAAAGTCTGAATCTGCTTACCATTAAGAACATCCATACTTATTCATGTGCCTACTACATACACGGAACAATACACGCAAATATAAACCCCCCACTCAAACTTCTCCTTACCAACCTAAACAGGACACATGACCACAACACAAGACACAGATCTCTTTTTGATATACCACGTGTCCATATCACACTGTGTAAAAACTCGATGCACATAAAGGGCCCCAAAATATGGAATTCATTACCAGAAGATATTAAAGTAACCCAGTCTGACAATCAACTTAAGACTCTTCTCAAAAGCCACTTAACCACCCTAGACTAAATGCTAAATACTCAGTACACATTTACTCACCTATGTACTCCCACATCATAACTGAAACAATCACATTGAACCTTTTATCCATTGTTGACAGGAATATAATTGAATCATTGTTTTTCACAAAAGCATTTTAGAATATAAATACGTATATCTTTGTATTATACAAATTTTGATTCATTTATAATTAATATTCTACTGTACAACTATGAAATAATTACTTTCCTACTGTACAACTATGATATACTATTTCTTAGTATTAAGTAGAACGTAAGCCAATAATGTTAAGTTGGCCCATAATGCTAAGGCATAATAGAGGCTCTCTTTGTATTGTATCCCACTTGTATATACACAATCTTAATGTAATGTTTGCAAAGACATTAAATAAATAAATAAATAAATTAATAAATAAATAAATAAATTTATCGAGAAAAAAGTACTGGAGAAACAGGAGAAAATATTTTTTAGAGAAAGTACCACTAATTTATTTTTCTATTTCTTTTCCTCTTATGGAAAAAAATCTATCTTATGAACTTACTGGAATTCTATGACAGAAAAAATGAAACAAAAACTGGGTTGGGCAGACTGCATCTTCTTAGACTAAAAAAAAAAAAACTTGATACATTCATGACAATAATAAATGAATGAAATACTGTGATATGAACCGAATGCGTTAAAATTTATTTGACATTCAGCACACACAGAGTGCACAGTACTCTATCCACAGGTATGGGCCCCCAGCTGTAGATAGACGGTTATTCCCACACCCCGGAGCACCAGGCTTGTACAAGTCCTGCCACATGTAGTGAACTACAAGAGAGATCTTAAAATTCTTAACAATTCGCAAACAGGTAAAATTATTTACAAACACTCTCAGTCCACAGTAGGATTCGAACCTGATGCCGAGTTTGCTCTATCTGTTAGAAAATTAAATGTTCATCTAACAACTTTTCCACTTTATTTTTGCACGCATTTTGTGGACTATTAAGCCATGGTCACACTTGTCAAAGCTTTATGCAAAGTCTATGTATACTGCATTTGCATTTTGCTCGTCTTGCACTGCACCCTACACCATATCATAATGGTCAAGCAGCTGCGAGAAGCAGGAGCAACCTACTCTAAAGCCAGGCTGACCTGGGCTGTGCAACTGTGATTAGAAATCTTGTTTCTTAGGACTGCTTCACTGCCACCTTTGTGGAGTGGAGTTATGTCGGTGGTTTGAAGGAGAGTGGAATGATTCCTGTTTACTCCGCTATAGAATGTTCAGGGATTGAGCTACTTGTTTCTTTCAGATCTTGGTGTATATGGAGTTCCATAAATCAGGGCCTGGGGTAGAATGTATGGGCATGCAACCGATGGTTTTTTTGAAGTCAATGGGGATTTGAGTTACGTCAAAAATTATGGAGATGTTGGCAGGGTTTTGAGTCTCATCCATGAAAAACTCATTTGGGTCGTCAGTCTGTTGACTGATTAATGACTCTCTAAACACAAAAGTAATACTGCGACTTCAGTATTTCACTCATTCGTATGTTGTCGTAAGTGCAGGTTCCATCTTTATGAAAGAGCTTGATACCGGATGCAGTTTTTGCCCTGGATTTGTATATGAGAAGAAGTACAAAGGATTAATTTAAATTTCATTCATGATTTTTTGTTCCCTTCGTCTTTCCTGGGCCTTGTATGATACATTCAGGCTGAACTCTTATGTTTTTTTTTTTCATTTCCCTAGCCAGTGTTTCTTTTCCTTCTTCAGAATGTCTGCACTGAGTTCTGCAATTCTCCGTCTTCGTCTGTAGAGGGAGCGCCTCTCACTTTCTAACGAGCATCTTCCTTTTTTTTCTCTCAACAGTACGTGTCTGCAGCATGTGTGTAATGCCACTGAACTCATCCTCTCCAGACACTGGTTCAAATACATGTCAAGTTGTTGTTTTTGTTGAAATTGAATTTGTTGAATGTATCTTCGAGACTGATTATATCTTAGTGCTTTTAGGGCGTGTTTTAGCAGCTAGAAGCAACCAGTGTTAGTGAGAACGTCAGTGAACAACCCTACAAGTGATAACCAATGTATTAGCAAAAATAAATAAAGTAAAGGCGAGAGAAAGCCTGAAATTATACAACAAAATTTCAAAGTGCCAGTTCGTTGAGGCCTAGTTGGCACTTGTTGCCACACTGTTACAAATATACAAAGTACAAAGCGAGTGACTAAAGAGAAAATATCAAATAGAATTAAGAGAGGTTGGCTAACGAGAAACTGTGATGTAGCACACAGCCAACGTGAACAAGCTAGCCAGAAAGGGGATATATATATATATATATATATATATATATATATATATACATACATATACATAAATATATATAAGCAGAGGTGGTGGCAGCAGTAGGCATGAGGAAGTAGGCCGCCATAACAGGTTGGGTGTCATCACAAATAAGAAGTGTACTTACCAAAAGTGAAGTGTAAATTATAAGAGTAGCAGTATACAAGTGATAAGTGCGGTAAATGAGGACTCAAAAGTCAGAGGTGGAAGGGCGAGGTGCACGAGTCATCGTACAGCGAGCATCGTACAGCGAGCATCGTACATCAGGCATCTGGATGGACGTCCCCTCTGAGGAGTAACGTACAAATAACCTGTTTGTGGTTGGCGGGAGGTTTTGAGTGGTAGAGCCGGCCCTACGGTCACTGGTAGCTCGCTATCTAAACCCTGCTCCAGAGCGATTATCATACACACAACACCTAGCAGTAGTAGGAAGATAAAATTTGTAGGAGCAAGGAATAAGCAGGAGGATTAAGTCGGGGCTAATGGGACTACAGCCCTGACAACAGTTTCGAGAGATAATGTTTTAGGACACAAAGACAGTACAATCTGAGAAGCAAGTATTGGGTACACATGTAGTAAAAGGTAGTACATAACTGGGTGAAAGAAAGACTCGTTAACACATGCTAGTATTATAATTATTAGAATTACTCTCAGTGTTAATGGTATCTTATTAGTATTACGGATACACAGAGGTGAATTGTATTTCTGGGACATATAAACAACTGACGTGCTCACACACACACGCACGCACACACATACACACTCGGGGCCAGGAGCTGAGTCTCGACCCCTGAAACCACAACTAGGTGAGTACACACACCCACTCATTCACACAGCTGATCCTTGGAATTTGACCGCATCCCCTCACCCCCCCCAGAGACCTTTCCCCTCCCCCGCTCTTGCCTTCACTCCCTCCTATCTTTCTCTCCCCCCCCTCCCTCGCGTTTCTCTCTCTCATAGCCTTTTTCCCTCCCCTTCCCCCTACTCTCACACTCTCTCTCCCCCTCTCTCTCCCTCTCTCTCTCTATCTCTCTCTCTCTCTCTCTCTCTCTCTCTCTCTCTCTCTCTCTCCCTATATAGGCTTCTCTCTCCTCCCTTTTTCCATATTTCTACCCCTCCCTCGCATTTCTCTCTCTCATAGCCTTTTCCCTCACCCTCCTTTCTCTGTCTCTGTCTCTGTCTCTGTCTCTCTCTCTCTCTCTCTCTTTCTCCCTCTCTCTACCCTTTCTCTCCCCCCTCACATTTCTCTCTCTTTCTTTCTCTCTCTCCCTCTCTCTCTCCTCCCCCCTCTCTCTCTCTCTCTATAGGCTTCTCTCTCCATCTCCCTTTTTCTATATTTCTACCCCTCCCTCGCATTTCTCTCTCTCATAGCCTTTTCCCTCACCCTCCTTTCTCTGTCTCTCTCTCTCTCTCTCTCTCTCTATAGGCTTCTCTCTCCATCTCCCTTTTTCTATATTTCTACCCCTCCCTCGCATTTCTCTCTCTCATAGCCTTTTCCCTCACCCTCCTTTCTCTCTCTCTCTCTCTCTCTCTCTCTCTCTCTCTCTCTCTATTTCTCTCTCTCCCTCTCTCTACCCTTTCTCTCCCCCCTCACATTTCTCTCTCTCACCCTTGGTCTTATCCCTCACCCCCATACTCTCTCCTCTCTCTCCCTCTTTCTACCCTTTCCCTCTCCTCTCTCTCCCTCTTTCTACCCTTTCTCTCTCCCCCTCGCACCCTCTCCCTCCTCTAGCCTTCTGTCTGTGGTATAAAAAAAAAATGGGTGGCTCTAGAGGACGGAAAACCAGAGATCTGGTAGACGAACCAGGGAGGAAAGACTTGGAGTTAGAGCTCCAAAAAAGGGAGGAAGAGTGGGGAAGGAAGATAGTAGAGCTTGGTATGAAAATGGAGGAGCGGATAGCTGATGAGTGCAGGAAGTGGGAAGTACAGGTCTTAGCAGCAGAAGCTAGGATACAGTGCTTAGAATAGAAACTGCAAAGCCTGAAACAGATTAGAGAGACAAATGACAATTCAGATGTGACATCAGGCGCAGACAAGGGGACAGTAAGCAACAACGGAGACATGCCGTACGCGAAGGCCTTATCAGACCCACGTGGGGCCAGGGAAAAGACGAGGAGTACACTAAGATCAAATGACAGGTCCGAAGACAATGAAGGTATGCTATATGCAGAGATTCTAACAGCCAACTGCAGTAGCAAGGGACAGCTGGTCATGAAAGACAGTTCACTGAGAATAGAAGTTCCAGATATGACAGGGACTGAAGGCAAGAACATGTCAATGGAAGGAAATAAAATGCCTCAGAGGAAGCAGATGGAGACTCAGTGGGAGGAGGAAAGGGCGAGGTCAGTTTTTGTGTACGGGCTCCAAGAAGCCAAGGGGGACAACTTTGAAGAAATAAAACAGGAGGAGAAAAAAATGATTGAAGGCATCATGAAAACAATAGGTGAGGGCGATATGACCCAGGTGACAAATTTTCAGAGAATTGGGTGGTTTGCGAGTGGAAGGATACGGCCTGTCAAAGTAATTTTCAAGGAAGAATCAGTTCGAACCAGGATTCTGCAAGAGAAAGCAAGACTGAGGGACAAACAGGGGTACCAGAGAGTATACCTCGACCGCGACAGAACACAAGACGAAAGGACTACACTGAAAGAGAGGGTACAGAGATGCAAGGAGGAACGAGAGACAATGACGAAGATGAGCAGGACCCAGACACAGGAGGAAGGGCAAACACACCCCACAGAATCTCCCACCAAAAGACTCCAACCACGACATTCCCAATGCAACTGAGCAACCTATACTACAACCCACTCACTGTTCCCTCTGCCACCAACCCCCATATCACAAACCTCACCTCAACAGCTGTCCCTTATGTGCATTCTGACCCCACCCCCATCATCACAAACCCCACCTACACCACAGCCCCATATAGGCCCCCACCAAGGCTCTCGCTCCCCCAACCCCAATATTCTTGCATGACCACAATGATAGAAAAGAAACTGAAAGTTTGGTACACAAACGTGGATGGAATAACGAATAAACATGAGGAGTGGAACGAAAGAATCAGTGAAAAATCCCCAGACATCATAGCAGTCACAGAAACAAAACTCGCTGAGACAATAACAGACACAATCTTCCCAATGGGATATCAGATCCTGAGGAAAGATAGAAGGAGTAGAGGGGGAGGAGGGGTTGCACTGCTCATAAAACACCGATGGGGATTTGAGGAAATGGAAGGCATGGACATGATTGGAGAAAGAGACTACATTGTAGGTACAATTCAGTCCGGAGAACATAAAGTAGTCATTGGAGTGATGTATAACCCACCACAGAACTGCAGGAGGCCAAGAGAGGAGTACGAAGAAAACAACAGGGTGATGGTGGACACACTGGCTGAGGTGGCAAGAAGAGCTCACTCGAGCAGAGCAAAGTTACTGGTAATGGGCGATTTCAACCACAGGGAGATCGACTGGGAAAACCTGGAGCCACATGGGGGTCCCGAAACATGGAGAGCCAAGATGATGGATGTGATACTTGAAAACCTCATGCATCAACATGTCAGGGACACAACCAGAGAGAGAGGGAAGGATGAGCCAGCAAGACTGGATCTTGTGTTCACCCTGAGCAGTTCAGACATTGAGGACATCACTTACGAGAGGCCCCTTGGAGCTAGCGATCATGTGGTGCTGAGTTTTGATTATATAGTAGAGTTACAAGTGGAGAAGGTAACAGGAACTGAAGGGGTCAGGCCAAACTATAAAAGGGGGGACTACACAGGTATGAGAAACTTCCTGCAGGAGGTTCAGTGGGACAGAGAAATGGTAGGAAAATCAGTAAACGAGATGATGGAATATGTGGCAACAAAGTGCAAGGAGGCAGAGGAAAGTTTTGTTCCCAAGGGAAACAGAAATAATAGGAAGACCAAAACGAGTCCTTGGTTTACCCGAAGGTGTAGGGAGGCAAAAACTAAATGCAACAGAGAATGGAAAAGGTACAGGAGGCATAGGACCCAGGAAAACAAGGAGATTAGTAGAAGAGCCAGAAACGAGTATGCACAGATAAGGAGGGAGGCCCAGCGACAGTATGAAAACGACATAGCATCGAAAGTCAAATCTGACCCGAAACTGCTGTATAGCCACATTAGGAGGAAGACAACAGTCAAGGACCAGGTGATAAGGCTGAGGAAAGAAGGTGGAGAACTCACAAGAAACGATCAAGAGATATGTGAGGAGCTCAACACGAGATTTAAGGAAGTATTTACAGTAGAGTCAGGAAGGACTCTGGGGGGACAGACCAGATGGGGACACCAGCAAGGAATACACCAACAAGTGTTGGACGACATACATACAGATGAGGAGGAGGTGAAGAAACTGCTAAGGGACATCGATACCTCAAAGGCAATGGGACCGGACAACATCTCCCCGTGGGTCCTTAGAGAGGGAGCAGATATGTTGTGCGTGCCACTTACCACAATCTTCAACACGTCCCTGGAAACTGGGCAACTACCTGAGGTATGGAAGACGGCAAATGTAGTTCCCATTTTTAAAAAAGGAGACAGAAAAGAGGCACTAAACTATAGACCTGCGTCATTGACGTGTATAGTATGCAAAATTATGGAGATTATCAGGAGGAGAGTGGTGGAGCACCTGGAACGGAACAAGAGTATAAATGCCAACCAGCACGGATTCATGGAAGGCAAATCCTGCGTCACAAACCTTCTGGAGTTTTATGATAAAATAACAGAAGTAAGACATGAGAGAGAGGGGTGGGTTGATTGCATCTTCTTGGACTGCAAGAAGGCCTTTGACACAGTTCCTCACAAGAGATTAATGCAGAAGCTAGAGCATCAGGCGCATATAACAGGAAGGGCACTGCAATGGATCAGAGAATACCTGACAGGGAGACAACAACGAGTCATGGTACGTAATGATGTATCACAGTGGGCACCTGTGACGAGCGGGGTCCCACAGGGGTCGGTCCTAGGACCAGTGCTATTTTTGGTATATGTGAACGACATGATGGAAGGGTTAGACTCAGAAGTGTCCCTGTTTGCAGATGATGTGAAGTTAATGAGGAGAATTAAATCTGATGAAGACCAGGCAGGACTTCAAAGAGACCTGGACAGACTGGACACCTGGTCCAGCAAATGGCTTCTCGAATTTAATCCTGCCAAATGCAAAGTCATGAAGATAGGGGAAGGGCACAGAAGACCACAGACCGAGTATAGGCTAGGTGGCCAAAGACTGCAAACCTCACTCAAGGAGAAAGATCTTGGGGTGAGTATAACACCGAGCATGTCTCCGGAAGCACACATCAACCAGATAACTGCTGCAGCATATGGGCGCCTGGCAAACCTGAGAACAGCATTCCGATACCTTAGTAAGGAATCGTTCAAGACACTGTACACCGTGTATGTCAGGCCCATACTGGAGTATGCAGCACCTGTTTGGAACCCGCACTTGATAAAGCACGTCAAGAAACTAGAGAAAGTACAAAGGTTTGCGACAAGGTTAGTTCCAGAGCTAAGGGGAATGTCCTATGAAGAAAGATTAAGGGAAATCGGCCTGACGACACTGAAGGACAGGAGGGTCAGGGGAGACATGATAACGACATAAAATACTGTGTGGAATAGACAAGGTGGACAAAGACAGGATGTTCTAGGGAGGGGACACAGAAACAAGAGGCCACAATTGGAAGTTGAAGACACAAATGAGTCAGAGAGATATTAGGAAGTATTTCTTCAGTCATAGAGTTGTAAGGCAGTGGAATAGCCTAGAAAATGACGTAGTGGCGGCAGGAACCATACACAGTTTTAAGACAAGGTTTGATAAAGCTCATGGAGCGGGGAGAGAGAGGGCCCAGTAGCAACCGGTGAAGAGGCGGGGCCAGGAGCTAAGACTCGACCCCTGCAACCACAAATAGGTGAGTACAAATAGGTGAGTACACACACACACACAGGATGGATCAACGCCACTGCCTCATATATAAATACCCCGTGTCCATACTATTCCTGTCACACAAACACGCAGCTTACTGTGGCCCACTTCTCCAGCAGGTGTGGCCCACTTTTCCAACCTCTATGCTCTACTCTTCCAAGTACTGTGACTCACTCCTGTAACTGCTATGGCTCACTTTTACAAAAGCTGTGGCTCACTTCCCCCAAATGCTGTGGCTCAATTCTCCAGCTGTTTTGACCCACTTCTCCAGCTGTTTTGACCCACTTCTCCAGCTGCTGTGACCCACTTCTTCAGCTGCTGTGACCCACTTCTCCAGCTGTTTGTAATCCACCTTCATCTGTTGTGGCCCACTTTATTATGCTGCGGTGGTGACCCGGTGCTTAATATTCGTCAATATGTGACCAGGTAAATATATTTACGACTGGTATACCTTTGATATACCTTTGAAGACTTTCGAGAGCTTCACTACTCTCGGAGACCGTCCACGGGCCTGGCTCTTCTAGTGCTTGTCTGGTCAACCAGGCTGTTGGTGCTGGAGGCCTGCTGCCCCACATATGCATCACAGCCTGGTGGATCTGGTGCCTGGTGAAGATGCTTGTCCAGTTTTCTCTTGAAGGCTTCTACACTTCTTCCAGCCGTGTTTCTGATACCTTCTGGTTAGATGTTGAATAATCTGGGACCCCGGATGTTGTTACAGAGTTCTCTTGTCTCCACCGCACCCCTGCTCCTCACTGGGTTTATTTTACACTTCCTCCCATATCTCACTCCAGATGTTGTTATGGCAGTGTGCAGATTTAGGACCAGGCCCTCGAATACTTTCCAGGTATATATATCATGTATCTCCCTCTCCTCCGCTCCAATGAGTACATGTTCAAGACATGCAGGCGTTCCCAGTAATTTAGGTGCTTTACTGGCTCAATGTGAGCCGTAAACGATCTCTGTATTTGTTCCAGCTCTGATATTTCTCTTGCTTTGAACGGGGCCGTCAGCACTGAGCAATATTCTAAATGAAGGAGCACTAGCCATTTGAAGTGTGACCATCGGCATTATTTCCTTTGTCTCGAAAGTTCTCAATACCCACCCCGTCATCTTCCTGGCTGTCGTGATCTCTGTCTTGTTATGGTCTTTAAAAGAAAGCTCAGCTGACAATTATTCCCAGATCTTGTACGTGTTCCTTTCGTTCTATTTGGCGACCCTCTTGAGTTTTATATATATTTTTCCTTTTGAGCTCTTCATTCTTTCCATACCTAAGCAGCTGGAACTTATCACCATTGAACGTCATGTTATTCTCCACTGCCCACTGGAAAACCCTGCTTATGTCTTCCTGTAATTTTTCAGTGTCCTCTACCGTAGTGACTTTCATGCTTATTTTAGTGTCATCTGCAAATGATGATACAAAAATGTGAAGAATGTTTTTATCTATATCTGCTATGAGGATGAGAAACAGCAGAGGTGCCAGGACAGTGCCTTGGAGCACTAAGCTTTTAACCTCGCTGATGCTGGATTTTGCTGTTTACTACTTTTTGTGTTCTGTGTCTTAGGAAACCGAAAATCCATCTGCCTACCTTCCCCGTAATGCCCATGGCCTTCATTTTGTGCGCTATCACTCCATGATCTCATTTGTCAAATGCTTTTGCAAAATCTTTGTAAATCACATCTGCGTTTTGATAGTCTTCCAGTGCCTCCGTAATTCTGTCATAGTGGTTCAGCAGCTGTGACAGACATGATCGTCCTGCTCTAAAACCATGCTGGTTCGGGTTATGTTGGTTGTGCTGATCCATGAAATTTGTAATCTGCCGTCTCATCACTCTTTCGAAGATTTTTATGATGTGCGAAGTTAGGGCTACTGGTCTGTAATTTTTAGCTAGTGCTCTACTACCTCCCTTATGCAAAGGAATTATGTCTGCACTCTTTAAGGCCTCCGGTATTTCACCTAGATCTAAGCTCTTTCTACAAAGAATACTTAGCGGTCGTGCTAGTGGGCGTTCCATGAATCTGGTCCAGGTGCTGAGTGGGCATGTTTTCCATTTCTTTTTCTAAAACTATGGGATTTGTACTAATGTCAATTGGTCTGCGTGGCCTTCTTCTGGAGTAAAAAATATTTCTGCATTTTCTACCTTGCTGGCACTAACTGGGTTGCCGAACACCGACTCATACTGTTCTTTTAGGATTTCACTAATTTCCTGTTCATCGTCAGTATACGAATCTCCTCTCAATAATCGTCCAATTCTACAGGTAGTTCTTGGATTTTGCATAGGAATAGAAATATTTTGGGTTTCTTGTAATATCCTGTATTGCCTTTTGGTATGACATCCTAAGTTTTTGCTCTAATTCAGTGATCTTTCGGCTAAGTCTATCTTTCCTCCGTTGCGACATATTTGTGCTTTTAAGCAATTCAGTAACCCGTTTTCTTCTGTACCATCTCCTACGCTCTCTATATCTGATCTTCTTCTGGGCTTCCTCAATGGTACGTGTTTAATACAGACCTTGTATGCTTCTGTATTCAGCTTCTCTAGGCACTGGTGGGGATTTAGAGTGCTCATGTCTGACTCTCAGGATATGTCTGATAGTTCTTGGTTTATTTTTCCCAGTCAATTTTATGTTTGCTAAAATTAAACTTACTGAGCATCCCGTTTTTAACATTAGTGATGCAGTTCCCTGAGTTAATACTCGTTTGGACTTCTATTATGCTGTGTTCAGAGTATATTGTTTTTGTAATTGTTATGACTCTGATTAGTTCCTCGTTGTTTGTGAATATCAAATCCAGGGTATTTTCATTTCTAGTGGAATTATTTATCAATTGTTTCAATGAGTACTTTTCGCAAAGCCTCATTAGTTCCCTGGTATCTGCTCCGAGAGTAGTGAAACTCTCGAAACTCTTCAAAGGTATATCAAAGATAAGGTAAGGTGCCAAGATTTTTCAGTGTTCTTCCTTTACACATTTAGGGATTACCAACAGACCCATGGCTGTCTTCTAGAAAGACACCCCTCACCCCCACCTTTATTTACTCTAATCCCCACTCCCTCTCCCTTAGCCTCACCCCTACCCATAGCCACCACCCATCCCCTAACCCCCACCCCAACCAATCCCCACTCCTTCCAGTTTCACCACCACTACCTGCCCTACCCCCAATTCTAACATCCATCCTATCCCCAACCCTACTCCAACACCCACCCTATCCTCGCCCCCACCCCAAAACCCACCTCTACCACAAAACCCATTCCAGACCCGACCCCACTCTTTCCCAATACCCACCCTACCCCAACCCACGCCTATCAATACTACTAAAATGGCTATAATTATGACCATAATTTTTAAAGGGGTGGACTGGTAAGCCAGCGGAAGGCTTCGGTCAGATGACCAAAAGCCCCAGCTGTGGGTCATCATATGACTAAGACCCGCGTCAGGAAACACTTGCTGTTTCCTGTCAAACCTTACCTAACCAACCAACCAACCCACAGCTCCCACTCCAACCCTAAAACCCTCACCCCAACACCAATCCCCACTCAAACCCCTACCCTAACACCCCCCTCGCCAACACCCAGCCTATTCTCACCCCAAGAACCTTCGTTCCCCCACCCCAGCGCACCTTGCCCATACTCCAACACACCCTACCCATATTCCTACCCCAAAAATCATCCTATCCCTACCCTACATCTACCCCCACAATCTCCTCACCAAAGCAACCACTCTACCCCGACAACTACAATTCCCCAACAATCTCCCAACTCCAACACTCTACCCCAACAATCACATTACTCCAACAATCACCCTGCCCCAACACCCCCCTCTTACCCCTACCCCCACCACTCTCACTCTTACCTGGCACGCAACACCCCCATCCCTCACCATTTTTCCCAGTAACCCCATCTTCCTTCCCTCCCCACCTTCCCCATCAACCCTTTCTTCCCTCCCCACCTTCCCCGACAACACTTTTCTTCCTTCCCCACCTTCCCCATCAACCTTTTCTTCCCTCCCCACCTTCCCCATCAACCCTTTTCTTCCCTCCCCACCTTCCCCAACAACCCTTTCTTCCCTCCCCAGCAACTCACCTTTCCTCACCACCTCCCCCACAACCCACCATCCCTCACCACCTCCCCCACAACCCACCATTCCTCACCACCTCCCCCACAACCCACCATCCCTCGCCACCTCCCGCACAACCCACCATTCCTCGCCACCTCCCCCACAACCCACCATTCCTCACCACCTCCCTCACAACCCACCTTTCCTCACCACCTCCCCCACAACCCACCTTTCCTCACCACCTCCCCAACAACCCACCATTCCTCACGACCTCCCCCACAACCCACCATTCCTCACCACCTCCCTCACAACCCACCTTTCCTCACCACCTCCCCAACAACCCACCATTCCTCACGACCTCCCCCACAACCCACCATTCCTCACCACCTCCCCCACAACCCACCTTTCCTCACCACCTCCCCACAACCCACCTTTCCTCACCACATCCCCCACAACCCACCATTCCTCACCACCTCCCCCACAACCCACCTATCCTCACCACCTCCCTCACAACCCACCTTTCCTCACCACCTCCCCACAATCCACCAATCCTCACCACCTTCCTCACCACCTACCTCACAACCCACCTTTCCCCCACAACCCACCATTCCTCACACCTCCCCCACAACCCACCTTTCCTCACCACCCCACAACCCACCATTCCTCACCACCTCCCCCACAACTCACCATTCCTCACCACCTCCCTCACAACCCACCTTTCCTCACCACCTACCCCACAACCCACCATTCCTCACCACCTCCCCCACAACCCAATAAACCCCTGGCTGCCTTCAAGAGAGAGCTGGACAGATACCTAAAGTCAGTGCCGGATCAGCCTGGCTGTGGGTCGTACGTTGGACTGCATGCGGCCAGCAGTAACAGCCTAGTTGATCAGGTCCTGATCCATCGGGAGGCCTGGTCATGGACCGGGCCGTGGGGGCGTTGATCCACGGAATAACCTCCAGGTAACCACCTCCCTCACAACCCACCTTTCCTTACCACCTCCCCCACAACCCACCATTCCTCACCCCCTCCCCCACAACCCACCTTTCCTCACCACCTCCCTCACAACCCACCTTTCCTTACCACCTCCTCCACAACCCACCATTCCTCACCACCTCCCCCACAACCCACCATTTCTCACTGCCTCCCCCACAACCCACCTTTCCTCACCTCCCCCACAACCCACCATTCCTCACCACCGCCCTCACAACCCACCTTTCCTCACCACCTCCCTCACAACCCACCTTTCCTCACCACCTCCCTCACAACCCACATTTCCTCACCACCTCCCCCACAACCCACCTTTCCTCACCACCTCCCCCACAACTCACCTTTCCTCACCACCTCCCTCACAACCCAGCATTCCTCACCACCTCCCCCACAACGCACCATTCCTCACCCCCCCCCCCACAACCCACCATTCCTCACCACCTCCCCCACAACCCACCTTTCCTCACCACCTCCCCCACAACTCACCATTCCTCACCACCGCCCCCACAACCCCCCATTCCTCACCACCTCCCCCACAACCCACCATTCCTCACCACCTCCCCCACAACCCACCATTCCTCACCACCTCCCCCACAACCCACCAAACCGCACCACCACCCCCACAACCCACCAAACCACACCACCACCCCCACAACCCACCTTTCCTCACCACCTCCCCCACAACCCACCATTCCTCACCACCTCCCCCACAACCCACCTTTCCTCAGCACCTCCCCCACAACCCACCTTTCCTCAGCACCTCCCCCACAACCCACCTTCCCTTGCAACATATCTCTCACCACCTGAACTTATATGTGCAGTGAAGGTTTTCTATACAGTCTCTAGATCAGCGATTTCACCTGCCTTGATTGTGGTTGTTTGTGTACATCAGTATTCCAACCTAGAGAGGAGAAAACAAATAACTTAAAATGACAGAGGTGCCACTGGCATGGCATCTTTATCATTTTCCTCGCAGATACGATAGTGAGACTGTTGTGATCCTTGAAGGTGAGATCCCCTGACATTATCACTTCTAAGTCCATTTCTCGCTCTTTTGTGTATTTAGAGTTTGTTCTATATTCCTTCGTAGCTTTAAATTACTCAAGTTTTCCTTAATGGAGTAAATGAAATTTGTCTCCATTGAACATCACATTGTTCTCCGTTGCTCATTGGAAAGCTTGGTTTATGTCTTCTTGGAGACTTATCGTGTCCTCAGTGGATGACACTCTCATGCAGATTTTAGTGTTGTCTGCAGAAGAAGATATGGTGCTATGGTTTGTATCTCTGTCTATGTCTGATATGAGGATGAGGAACAGTATGAGACCGTGTACTGTAACTTGTGAAACAGAACTTTTCACTGTAACAGCTTCTGACTTAATCTCTGTTTACCATTATTCTTTGTGTTCTGTTGGTTAGAAATTTAAATATACTTCTGCCCACTTTTCTAATTATTCATTTAGCACACATTTTGTGCACTGTTACACCATGATAGCACTTGTCGAAGGTTTTTGCCGTCTGCTCATACTAAATCTGAATTTTGTTTGTCCTCCAGTAGTATATCCAAGACCATGTCATAGTGGTCCAGTAGTTGTGAGAGGCAGGAGCGACCTGCTCAAAACACATGTTGTCCTGGGTTATGTTGGGAAACCAAGTGGCTGGTGATCATGCTTCTCAGAACTCTTTCAAAGATTGTTATAAGGTGGGACATTAGTGCTATCGGTCTGCAATTCTCTGCTGTTGCTTTGGTGCAACCTTTGTGGAGTAGGGCTATATCCCTTGTTTCTAGCGACTGGGATGACACCACCGGCCAGGCACAGGGGGCCTGGCCGGTGGTGTCATCCCTGGCCAGGGAAGAGGTTTCTTGCAGTTGTTTATGAACAATGAGTTCATTCCCCACCATCCCTCACCGCCTTCCCTCTTCACCTTCCCTCCCCACCATCCCTCCCTCCCTCCCAACCTTTCCTAACCATGATCCCTCCCCACCATCCCTCACCATCTTCCCTCCCCACTTTTCCTCCCCCTAACACCTTCTCTCCCTCTACCTTCCCTGAAAACCTTAGCACAACCCACCTTCTCCCAGAACCCACCTTCCCCCAGGACCCACCTTCCCCCCAGAATCAACCCGCCCTCCAACAGAACTCACTTTCCCCCAGAACCTACCTTCCCTCAGAACTTTCCGAACTCATCCTCCAATCCCCCGTCTTCCCTCTCCATCTCCTCTCATCTCTCCCTCCTCCCCACCACTTCTCCTCCCTTCTTTTCTCCCTCCCCACCTTTTCCCCTCCCCTCTTTTCTCCCTCCTCCCCACCTTTCCCCTTCCCTCCATCTCCCTCATTTTTCACCAGGATGTTAGCGCAGTTGACACAATAGTGACGTCATCAGACAGGTGTGGGAGTTTACGCCCACTCTAGTGGAAGACAATACTTGCACACCTGATGGTCAGGTGTACCAGTATACCTGATTATCTGATGGTCAGATGTACCAGTATAACTGTTTATCTGATGGTCAGGCGTACCAGTATAACTGTTTATCTGATGGTCAGGTGTACCAGTATACCTGTTTATCTGATTGTCAGGTATACCAGCATACCTGATTATCTGATACCTGAATGATAGGTGAATGACGTTTCTGAGTGTCAGCGTGACACCTTGACACTAAGTTTTCCTTAGTGTACTCATTAAGGAGTTAATAGGGAATAATTTATGGGTACAGATTTGTGGCCAATCCATCTAGAATTTTCCAGGTGTAGATTAGAATGTATCTCTTTTAACTATGTTCCAAGAGTATGGATAGAGGGACTTCAAACATTCCTAGTAATTTAGGTGTCTGACTGAATCTATGCGAGCAGTAAAGGTCCTCCGTATATTGTCCACGTCTGTATTTTTTGAACAGTATTACAGCCCAGAAAGAACAAGAGTATCAACACTAACTTGGCATCCCCTGTTCTAAAGAATTTGTTCATCCAGCCTATAATGATAAGGGATGGTACAGGTAGAAAGTCCAGGAGAGACCTCACTGGGGTATGCCTTAAGGGGCAGATGAAGAATAACTCTGGAGAGAAATGTCTTTTGTCAGAGAGAATGAGTCAGGTCTTGAGTGAGCAGCAGGACACTTTGTGGCGATGTGAAGGAGCAGCAGGAGGAAGCAGTGGACATCGGATGCCATCTTGGGTAGTTAGAATCAGCAGACAGGCAGACAGGACTCAGATGATGATGAAGGTTCAGCCTGAGGTGGAGGTGTTAAGTGGAGTATTTATAATGAGTTTATGGTATAAACCTTGGTAATAAATACCGACAAGTTGGTTTAGAAAGACACGTAAGCAAACACTATGACATATTTATTAGAAAACGTTTCGGTCCTGGGATCTTGATCACTTCTAACCTTATCATAGAAGTGATCAAGGTCCCAGGACCGAAACGTTTTCTAATAAATATGTCATAGTGTTTGCTTACGTGTCTTTCTAAACCATAATGAGTTTATGGAGGAAGAACTGTTCTTGAATCATATGAAAGTAAACGTGGGAAGGCATGATAGTTCAACTGTGGTGTCTATGTCATTAATGTGTATTTTCATATACTGATGAACATGCTTGAGTGAGCTGGACCACAAGCAAATTTGATGGAAGCATCACAAAGACTTGAGTACAATTCCTCGGAGAGCATGGCACTCCAGCTGAGAGGGAGTAGTGTAGATGTTATCCCATTCAAGGCCAGAGGCATGGTATAAAGAGATTATTTTTCGTCTGTGATGAATAAGTCTTCAGAGGCATGCCTTAGCTTTACTGGGTGTTGGTACATGCAGTGTGTTCTATGCTTGGCTTGCCAAGCCCCAGCCTTTGTGAGAGGAAGAGGCAGGTGTTATCTGTACACTGGTGCATAAGTGAGAATGATGTAGGGTCTCGTGGTGTGAGGTCTAGGGAGGCTCATGAAATGGCAGCACAGCTTAGTGGTACGGAGCAAAATAAAAAAAACCCAGTGCGGTACATTGCTCGGGCACGCTACCCATGGTTGACCTGACCATGAAAAATGAATAAAACTTTCTCTCTCTCGTAGGAACAGGGCACTGACAAGGGCACTATCATGAATTGCGAAACATGTACAAAGACAAAAAAATAAAAATAAAAAAAATAAAACCTACCAGGGAGGGAAGAAAAAAAAGGTGTGCTAAAACAATGAACCAAATCAAGGCATCACTGTTCACAGGAACTCTTGCAGGAGGAAACACCATCCAAACAGGACTGCAGGACATGCAACACTCTTCAGGAGAGCTCTCCACTAGGGCCGTGTTTTAGGGCAGTCACGGCAAGAATTGCAGGCTGTGCAACTCCTCCGGAGGACTTGTGACTTTATGGTACGGAACACTTTCTACATTTCTTCTCTCAATCGTTCTAGAGATAACTGAAAAGCACTTCAAATTGTTCGCTACGAAATTGCAAATCAACATGGTGTGAGACTGTGGTGTGACGTCATGCATGATGTCATAGGGGTGATGTTAGGTGTGACAT
Source organism: Cherax quadricarinatus (assembly GCF_038502225.1). Classification (NCBI taxonomy): domain Eukaryota; kingdom Metazoa; phylum Arthropoda; class Malacostraca; order Decapoda; family Parastacidae; genus Cherax; species Cherax quadricarinatus. The sequence continues at coordinate 18,525,007 of NC_091373.1, forward strand.
CAGGCCAGGACATCATGAGGTAACATCATGAGGACTTCAGGGTAAGACAACGTAGGGTGACATCAACACGATGTCATGGGGTGACATCAACACGATGTCATGGGGTGACATCAACACGATGTCATGGGGTGACATCAACATGACATCATGGGGTGATAGTGTGATGTCGTCGGGTGACATCAGCGTGACGTCATGAAGCATAGATGCTGCAATTACCTAGAAAGCACAGGGAAGTGAGGAAACAGACGTCTACCCCAAGGGCCCCCGAGGCCCGGTCCACAACCAGGCCTCCCGGTGGATCAAGGCCTGATCAATTAAGCTGCTACTGCTGGCCACACATAGTCTAACATACGAACCACAGCCTAGTTGATCTGGCACTGACTTTAGGTATCTGTCCAGCTCCTCCTTGAAGGTAGCCAGGGGTCTATTGTTAATTCCCCTAATGGCTGGTGGGAGGCTCTTGAAAAGTCTTGGGCCCTGGACACTTATGGAGTTTCTCTTAGTGTATTAATGGTGCCCCTACTTTTCATTAAGCGCATGTTGCATCACCTGCCAAGTCTTTTGCTTTCATAGGGAGTGATTTGTGTGTGCAGATTATGGACCAATCCCTCTAGGATTTTTCAGGTGTAGATTATGATGTATCTCTCTTGCCTGTGCTCTAGTGAGTACAAGTCAAGGGCTTCCAATCATTCCCGGTATAACGTTAAGGTGTTTGATGGAACTTATATGTGCAGTAAAGGTTCTCTGTACATTCTCTAGATCTGCAATTTCACCTGCCTTGAATGGGGATGTTAATGTACAGCAGTATTCCAGCCTAGAGAGAACAAGTAATTTAAAAAAAATCATCACTGGCTTAGCATCTCTTGTCTTGAATGTTCTCATTATCCATCCTATCATTTTCCTCGCAGATGTGATAGTGGCACTGTTGTGATCCCTGAAGGTGAGATCCTCAGACATTACCACTCCCAGGTCCTTCACATTACTTTTCCGCTCTATTGTGCGATTAGAGTTTGTAGTATACTCAGGCTATTATTTCCTCCAGTTCTCCATAACGAAGTAGTTGGAATTTGTCTTAAATGAACATCATATTGTTCTCTGTTACCCATTCGAAAACTTCGTTTATATCTTCTTGGAGATTTGCCGTGTCCTCAATGGATGACACTCTCATACAGATCTTAGTATGGTCTGCAAAGGATGATACGGTGTTATGGTTTACATCTCTGTCCATGTCTGATATGAGGATGAGGAACAGGATAGGGGCGAGTACTGTGCCTTGTGGAACAGAGCTCTTCACTATGGCAGCATCCGATTTAATTCTGTTTACCATTAAGCTTTGTGTTCGACTGGTTCCAAAGATGAAGATCCATCTGCCCAATTTGCCAGTTATGCCTTTAGCATGCATTTTGTGTGCTATTACACTATGATCGCACTTGTCAAAGATTTTTAGCAAAATCTGTGTATACTACATCTGCATTTTGTTTGCTTTCCAGTGTATCCAAGACCATATCATAGTGATCCAGTAGTTGCGATAGGCAGGAGCGACCTGCTCTGAACCCAGGGGGTGGTGTGTGTGTGTGTGTGTGTGTGTGTGTGTGTGTACTCACCTATTTGTGGTTGCAGGGGTCGATTCACAGCTCCTGGCCCCGCCTCTTCGCTGATTGCTACTAGGTCCTCTCTCTCCCTGCCCCATGAGCTCTATCATACCTCGCCTTAAAACTATGTATGGTTCCCGCCTCCACTACGTCACTTTCTAGGCTATTCCACGGCCTGACTACTCTATGACTGAAGAAATACTTCCTAACATCCCTTTGATTCATCTGAGTCTTCAACTTCCAATTGTGACCTCTTGTGTCTGTGTCCCTTCTCTGGAACATCCCGTCTTTGTCCACCTTGTCTATTCCGCACAGTATTTTATATGTCGTTATCATGTCTTCCCTGACCCTCCTGTCCTCCAGTGTCGTCAGGCCGATTTCCCTCAACCTTTCTTCGTAGGACAATCCCCGTAGCTCTGGGACTAGTCTTGTTGCAAACCTTTGCACTTTCTCTAATTTCTTGACGTGCTTGACTAGGTGCGGATTCCAAACTGGTGCTGCATACTCCAGTATGGGCGTGACGTAAATGGTATACAGAGTCTTAAATGAATCCTTACTGAGGTATCGGAACGCTATCCGTAGGTTTGCCAGGCGCCTGTATGCTGCAGCAGTTATCTGATTGATGTGCGCCTCAGGAGATATGCTCGGTGTTATACTCACCCCCAGATCTTTTTCCTTGAGTGAGGTTTGCAGTCTTTGGCAATCTAAACTATATTGTGTCTGCGGTCTTCTTTGCCCTTCCCCAATCTTCATGACTTTGCATTTGGCAGGGTTAAATTCAAGGAGCCAGTTGCTGGACCAGGCTTGTAGCCTGTCCAGGTCTCTTTGTAGTCCTGCCTGATCCTCATCCGATTTGATTCTTCTCATTAACTTCGCATCATCTGCAAACAAGGACACTTCTGAGTCTATCCATTCCGTTATGTCATTCACATATACCAAGAACAGCACAGGTCCTAGGACTGACCCCTGTGGAACCCCGCTTGTCACAGGCGCCCACTCTGACACCTCGTCGCGTACCATGACTCGTTGTTGCCTCCCTGTCAGATATTCTCTGATCCATTGCAGTGCCTTTCCTGTTATGTGTGCCTGATCCTCTAGCTTTTGCAGTAACCTCTTGTGAGGAACTGTGTCGAAGGCCTTCTTGCAGTCCAAAAATAAGCAGTCGATCCACCCCTCTCTCTTTTGTCTTACTTCTGTCACCTTGTCATAAAACTCTAATAGGTTTGTGACACAGGATTTTCCTTCCCTGAAACCGTGCTGGTTGTCAATTATACACTTGTTTCTTTCCAGGTGCCCCATCACTCTCCTCCTGATGATCTTCTCCATGACCTTGCATACTATACACGTTAGTGATACAGGTCTGTAGTTTAGTGCCTCATGTCTGTCTCCCTTTTTAAAAATTGGGACTACATTTGCCATTTTCCATACCTCAGGGAGTTGCCCAGTTTCAAATGATGTGTTGAAGATCTTTGTGTGTGTGTGTGTAGGCCGCTGAGGCAGGCTGCGCTCAAAACAAGTGTCTAGAGAATGGGCCACAGGACAGAACACGTGAGCAAGTACACACAGACACACAACTCACTTCAGGTTACAGTGGCTTAGCAATGTGGCTTGGACATCTGGCTTGAACACCAGGCATGCACAATACGTGGCTTTGATATCCATGTGGCTTGGTGATTCACGTGCCTTCATGATCATGTGGCCAGCTGATCAACTTGGCTTGGAAGTTCACTTGGTTTTTTAACAGACGTGGCTTGGTGATCAACGCAGCCTGGTGATGCATATGGCTTTTAGTGGTTTCAGAACTCGAATACATAGTTCTGGCCAGGAATTCACATAGAATATACAGAGAAACAGCATAAACAGTGAGTGATAGTGGCGATAGCGTAGACAGGGACGCTGGTGGCGTAGCCAGACGGGAATCTGCCACCTCTCTCACCCACACGGAAGCCATGGTGGAACTAGACCACCATGGACGAAAACACTACAGATGGCAGATATAAGCTGAAACAACTGCAGCAATATGCAGGCAGTGCTGAACTCGCGACTGAGACAGCATGGGATGCTGCAAGAGATCCAGTTGACGCCACTAAGATTTCCCAAGGAAATTAAGCGTATTCGGGAATAATCTTGAATGTACCTGTCTGGATGATATGGGCTGCATACACGACATTAGGATGATTTGTTGGGAGACAGATGCTCTTTGTATGAGCCGATGAAGTAGGCAGTGACTTCATCTTCCTCTCTGTGCTTAGCACAACTGCTGCCATCACCACATGCTACCATACATAAAGAGGCTATTTCTCCGGTGGGGTGAATAATGGTCTTTAGAGACATGAATTAGCTTTATTGGATCCTGGTAGAGGCAATGTGTTATATGCTAGGCCTGCCTGACCCCAGCCTGACGACAAAGAGGAAGACGCAGGTGTTATCTGTCGGCTGTCTGGCGCGAGTGAGTAATATGGGTCTCATGGAGTGAGGTCTGGGTAAGCCCACGAGTGGCATGGCGCGAAATGTACAAGAGAGCAGTACAATGGGCGTCAACTACTGTGTCTTTATCAGAGTAGTCAGCAGCTTGGGCATCTATAGTACTGGAGGTGGAGGCTGGTTGTGTAAGTAAATTGGCTTGGGAGGCAATAGAAGGCTAATTAGGAATGGTGGTTTGAATGGCTGATGAGATAGCAGTTTGTGGTGCAGGTTGAGCGACTTGAGAGGTGACAATTGGATGAACAGGTAGACTGGTTTGAAACAGTCGTCAGGTCGCTTGTGGCAATGAAGTTCACTATGTTGGTGATGATTCTTACTATGTCTGAGGATGGAGCTGAGTAGGGGAACCTGAAGCTGGGCAAGTTGAGTTGAAATGGCACGTTGATGGTATTGCTGAAGGATCCTGGATTAGCTGCGTCTGCCATAAAGGCATATATCATACAATAGAGTATTTTGGACGGAGCACCAACTGGGAGCGAAGCTATTTCAAGTGGCTTAGTGTTGGGTGACTTGGAGTAACTTCTGGATGATATCTTGGCGATGGTGACATAGGGAAGTGTATTAGCGGAACTTAGGGTTTTCTGAGTTTATTTTTCTTAATAATTTCATTCTTTAAGGGCACTTTGCTGCAAGAGTGCGGTGATCACTCTTACAATTAAACAATTTTCTAGTAGCAGCAGCGATGTAGCCGTTGTAGTCATGTTCTTCACTGCAGCATTCTAAACTGAACTTCTTGTCCTTCAGAGAACAGTCACTGTTGAGGTGGGTGTAGGAACAGCAAGTCTAGCAGGAAGTGATATGGTAATAGGTTCGATGCCCTTGGGAATGATGTTGAGGCAAATTACCAGGACGTCATTTATTGAGAAGCCATGGAGATGTCTTCTGAGGACGTGATCTTCAGCACTGGAGAGGTGCTTGATATTTTGGTGATTGTCTGCAGACGCCCATTCATTTTGGTCTTGGATGGTGGTGGTCTTGAAGTCGTTGACTGTTCAGTGTTGTGCCTGTCGAGGTTCATGACGAATATGGATTTCTTAGGCTCGAGTGCTGGGGAAGGGACGACTTCATACATGTAGCTGTGGTCAAGTAGTCTTCGTTGTCGCACATGTGGCGATCTTGTCTGCCTCCGATCCAGTGAGTATATACTCAAGACTTTAAGATGTTCTCAGTAATTTAAATGCTTTACTGGCTCTACGTGGGCCGTACACGATCTCTGTATTTATTCCAGCTCTGATATTTCTCCTGCCTTGAACGGGGCCGTCAACTTTGAGCAATATTCCAAATGGGGGACATTTGTCTTATGTTCTTTGAAAGAAAGATCAGGTGACATAGTTATTCCCAAGTCTTTCACGTATTCCTTTAGTTCTATTTGATATACCTTACCTTTGGTTGGATTTGAGTGGGATTTTCACATCAGAGCTTATTTCTTGGGTAGCATTGAAAATTGGCTTGGTCAAATGTTTGTTAGTGGGATGAATTGTTAAGGACCTGCCTAGTATGGGCCAACAGGCCTGCTGCAGTGTTCCTCCTTTCTTATGTTCTTATGTTTAAGAGTTTCGAGAGTTTCTCTGCCCTCTGAGCCCGGCCATGGGCCAGGCTCGCTTGGTTAACCAGGCTGTTGCTACTGGAGGCCCACTGCCCCACATATCCATCACAGCCTGGTTGATCTGGCACCTGGTGAAGATACTTACCCAGTTTCCTCTTGAAGGCTTCTACACTTGTTTCAGCCGTGTTTCTGATATCTTCTGGTAAGATGTTGAATAGTCTGGGACCCCGGATGTTGATACAGTGTTCCTTTATTGTCCCCACCGCACCCCTGCTCCTCACTGGGTTTATTTTACACTTCCTCCCATATCTCTCGCTCAAGTAAGTTGTTATGGCAGTGTGTATATTTGGGACCAAGCTCTCGAGTACTTTCCAGGATGACAATCCTTTTGAGTTTTGTATACAGTGTTCCTTCTGAGTTCTTCATTCTTTTCATACCTAAGCAGATGGAACTTATCACTGAATGTCACGTTCTCCACTGCCTAATGGAAAACACTGCTTTTATCTTCCTGTAATTTTTCAGTTTTCTCTACCGTAGTGACTTTGGTGTCATCTGCAAATGATTATACATAAGTGTGACGGGTGTTCTTATTTATGTCTACTATGAGGATGAGAAACAGCAGCGGTGCCAGGACAATGCCTTGGGAAGTGAGCTTTTAACCTCGCTGATGTTAGATTTCACTCTGCCGAAAATCCATCTGCCTACCTTTCCTGTAATGTCTATGGCCCTCATTTTGTGTGCTATCACTCCATGAACGCATTTGTCAAATGCCTTTGCAAAGTCTGTGCATGTCACATTTTGGTTATCTTCCAACGTCTCCGCAATTATGTCATAGTGGTTTAGCAGCTGTGGCAGGCATGATCGTCCTGCTCTAAAGCCATGCTGGTCTGGGTTATGGTGGTTGTGCTTTTTTATGAAATTTGTAATCTGACGTCTTATCACTCTTTTGAAGATTTTTATGATGTGAGAAGCTAGGGCTACTGGTCTGTAATTTTGAGCTAGTGCTCTACTACCTCCCTTATGCAAAGGAGCTATGTCTGCACTCTTTAAGGCCTCTGGTATTTCACCTAGATCTAAGCTCTTTCTCCAAAGAATACTGAGGACTCGTGCTAGTGGTACTTTGAACTTCTTTATAAATAAGGCATTCTATGAATCTGGTCCAGGTGTTGAGTGAGCGGGCATGTTATCCATTTCTTTTTCGAAATCTATGGGATTTGTACTGTCAGTTAGTTGGTCTACGCGGCCTTCTGCTGGAGTGAAAAATATTTCACTCGTTTCCCGTTCATTGTCAGTATACAAGTCTCCTCTCAATAATGGTCCAATTCTACAGGTAATTCTTAGCTTGGATTTTGCATAGGAATAGAAATATTTGAGATTTCTTGAAGGAGTGGGGGTAGGGGTGGTGGGGGTAGGAGTGAGGGTTAGGGATGGTTGGGTGAGGGTAGGATTGGGGAGTAGGAGTGGTTGGGTGGGGGTTAGGAGTGGGGGGTAGGGGTGGTTGGTTAGGGGTGGTTGGGGTTGGTGTGGGGAGTAGGTGCGGTTGGCTGGGGGATAGGAGTGGGGGGTTAGAGTGGAGGGATAGGGGTGCTTGGGTGGGGGTAGGAGTGGGGACTTAGGGTGGTGGGGGTGGGGAACACTAATAACCCGCAGTAACACGTGGACGGCAGGTGTTGTGCATCTGCCACACCGCAACACCTGCGACCAACACCTGAATACCTCCCCAACACCCTCTACCCATCTCAACAACACAGATACCTTCTCCAACACTATCAAACTCCAACCCTAAACACCTCCAACAACAAAACACTTCTAACATCAAACACCACCTCCAACACTACCAAACACTACCTCCAACACTACCAAACACTACCTTCAACACTAAGCAACACCACCTCCAACACTACCAACCACCACCTCCAACACTACCAAACACATCAAACATCACATCCAACACTACTAAACACCAACCAAACATCACCTCCATCACTACTACCAAACAACACCTCCAACACCACTAAATACCACACAACCTCCAACACTGCCAAACACTACCTCCAACAATACCAAACACCACACTAGACACCACCTCCAACAATACCAAACACCACACTAGACACCACCTCCAACACTACCAAAAACCACCTCCAACCCAACGAAACGCCATCTCCAACACCAAACATCGCCTCCAACACCATCAAACACTACCTCCAACGCCAAACACCATCTCCAACACCATCAAACACTACCTCTAATACCATCAAACACCATCTCCAACACCAAACATCGCCTCCAACATCAAACACCAAACCAACACCAAACGTCACCAACAACATCAAACACCATCTCCAACACCATCAAACATCGCCTACAAGACCACCAACTACCACCTCCAACACTATTAAACACCACCTCCAACACCATCTCCAACACTACCAAACACCACTTCCAACACCATCAAACACCATTTCCAACACCCTCAAACATCACCTCCAACACCCTCAAACATCACCTCCAATACCATACACCACCTCCAACACCATCAAACCACCTCCAATATCATAGAATATCACCTCCAGCACTACCAAACATCACCTCCAACACCATCAAACATCACCTCCAACACTCAACATCACCTCCAACACCATCAAACACTACCTCCAACACCATGAAACACCACCTCCAACACCAAACACCACATCCACCATCAAACATCACCTCCAACATCATATAACTCCACATCTAACATTAAACACCACGTCTAACAATACCAAACATCACCTTCAACACCATCAAATACCATCTCCAACACCAAACCACCTCCAACACCAAACATTACCTCCAACACCATCAAATACCATCTCCAACACCAAACCACCTCCAACACCTAACATCACCTCCAACACCACCAAACATCTCCAACCATCCCTCAAATATGACAAACTCTAAAACCACCAAACATTCAACACCACTACACACCTCCAACTCCTCGAAACACCCCCTCCAACACCAATATATATCTCCAACATTAAAAACCTTTTAAAACATCATGAAATACTTCCTTCAACACCACCACGAAACCTCTAAAACGCCACCAAACGCCTCCAACTCTATAGAACACTCTCTCATCACAAGCCTTCACACCCCACCAAACATCCCCAACATCACCAAACACTATAAACATCACCTGAACACAGAAATCACTTCGCATGACAACAAGAGACTTGGTAGACGGTGCAAAATACCTCCAATAAAAAGCAGAGGCGCGACGAGTACACAAAGTAAACTGGATGAGTGTCAGAGGTCCCCGACTCTTCCACGTCCTCCCTCCCTCCATGCATATACACCTCTGTCAATCTTCAAGGGGGAACCGGACAAGTTCCTAAAATCAGTGGTTGACCAGCGAGGCTGTGTTTAGTACGTTGGACTGAGTATGGCCAGGCTTTGGTCCTCCAGCAGCCTTGGTCTGGGACCAGACCGTTGAGGCGTTGACCCTCGGAAACGTCCTTCAGGTATCCTTCATTTAGCATGTATCTAGGACCAAATTCGCTGATATATTGTTCTCTTACCGTATCCACAGCGCCTCTGTTTTTTTACTGTGTTTATTTTACATTTCCTCCTATATCTATCACTCCCGCATGTTGTGTTAGTGTGGGTTTAGCAGCTGACCCTACGGTATTTTCCAAGTAAATATTATCAAGTATCTCTCCGCTTTAGCTGTACATCTGGTTTTGCATAATTGCTGTCCTCAGATTTTTTCTGATTTATTTCATAGCTTACTCTGTGCTCTCCTATGATATCTTATACATTTGATTTTCTCCCTGGAATGAAAGCCAAGGCTTTGTGTCTACCTGCTCTGACCATCTTTTATTCCGAAAGTCACTGCCTCGGTGGATTAGTCTCAGACCCTGGCCCCCTCCCTGGACCCCTCCCTGGCCCCCTGGTTGAGGGCCGCCTCAGTTAGGATGATTAGTGCCGAGTCAATAGTTGTGCCCAACATGGTTCCCAGATGATGTTACAATATCTGTGGAAAGTAACAGTTGCAGTTTGTGAAACAGAAGTTTGCTCTAGCGAGGGTTCCCAGTATTCTTTACTTGATCATTTTTTAATATTTAATTTAATTTTCCACACTGCGTACCTAAGACACCTTAAGCACAGTAGCTACACATTTAATATTGGTTTTAACAAATGAACGTCATGTTGTTGTCCACTGCCCACTGGAAAACACTACTAATATCTCCCTGTAATTTTTCAGCCTTCTACTGAAGTAATCTTCATGCTTATTTTAGTGTCATCTGCAAATGATGCAAAACTGTGACGGGTGTTTTTATCTATGCCTGCAATGATAAGAAACAGCAGAGGTGCCAAGACAGTGCCTTGGTTGCTTTTTGGTTGCCTTCCAATGCCTCCGTAATTCTGTCAATAGTTCAGTAGCTGTGACAGGCATGATCGTTCTGCTCTAAACCCATGCTGGTTTGGGCTATGCCGGTTGTGCTGGTCCATGAAATTTGTAATCTGCCGTCTCATCACTCGAAGTTTTTTATGATGATGTGAGCAGTTAGGGCTACGGGTCTGTAACTACCTCCCTTATGCAAAGGAGTTAGTCTGCACTCTTTAACGTCTCTAGTATTTCACCTAGATCTATGCTCTTTTTAAAAATAATACTTAGAGCCCGTGCTAGTGGTACTTGCCACATTTTTATTAACAGGACATTACATGAATCTGGTCCAGGTGCTGAGTGGGCATGTTTTCAATTTCTTTTTTGAATTCTATGGAATTAGTACTAATGTCAGTTAGTTGGTCTGTGCGGCCTTCCAATGGAATGAAAAAAGTTTCTGCATTCTCCACCTTGCTGTCATTTAGTAGATTGCTGAACACTGACTCGTACTATTCTTAGAGAATTTTGCTCATTTCCTGTTCCTCGTCAGTATACGAGCCTCTTCTCATTAATGGATCAATTCTACAGGCAGTTCTTAGCTTGGGGTTTCTTGCAATATCCTGGATGGTCTTTTGTTCCCTTTGTACTTCTGTTAGGAATGACATCATAAGTTTTTGCTCTAAATCAGTGATCTCTCTGTTAAGACTATCTTTCCTTTGTGACATAATTATGTTTTAAAGCTATTCGGTAACCCGTTTTCTTTTGTACCATCTCCTACATTCTCTGTATCTGAACTTCTAGGTTTCCTCAATGATACGTATTTAATATAGACCTTGTATGCTTCTGTATTCAACTTCTGCAGACACGGGTGAGCGTTTAGGGTGCTCATGACTATTTACCAGAATATATCTGATAGTTCTTGGTTAATTTTGTCCCAGTCAATTTCATGGTTGTTGAAATTAAACTTACTGAACATCCTTTCTCGTACATTAGTGTTGTAGTTCCCCAGGCCTGAGATTGTACTCGTCTGTATTTCTATGATGTTGTAGTCAGAGTACATTATGTTCCTCGTTGTTTGGGAGGATGAAATCCAGTGTATTTTCATTTCTATTGGTATCAGTTATCTGTTGGTTCAATGCAAACTTTTCACAAAGCCTCATTAGTTTCCTGGTATGTACCTGTTGAGCCAGGGTGCTTCCAGCAACTATTTCTGGTATAACGTTGTGTTGCGCCATCTTTCATTTTATTTGTGGGAGATTGAAATCTCCAAGGAGGATATTTGGTGTGGGATTTTCCAGCCTTGCTTATCTGATCTGTGAGTTCCTAAGTCGTTGCTGACGATGGTTTATATACAAGGATAATTAACAGATTTCTATTTTCAACTTTAACACCTAAAGCTTTTCTAGACAGTATTTTTTGTGTATATGCTTCTTACATTTTCCTGTTTTTGATTTGTGCTGTAGCACCCTACAAGTATGCTTCAGATACCAGTGACATATATGGCAACACCTGCAACATCCTGCCAATATCGTAAAAATTTCCCAACGGTCACAAAAACACATTTATTGGATCACATCATTATTTACATGATATCGAGATTAATACAATCAGCTGCATTAGCTGAAATCTTTCATATTTATGTATTTTATTTCTAACAGCTTATACTTTAATATATCCTCAGCTGCGATACCTTGACATACAATGATCTTCCTTGTAAATAATAGCAGTCTTTAACCTAGCAAGAGGCCTTACAACCACAATTTTACAGCCTACTGTAAATATGTGTAGTTAAGACGTTAATACTGAAAACTCTGACAGACGGGTAAACATGTAGTAGAGAACAACATATCAAGGATAATGACGTCGTGTACACACTACCATTACCTCCGCTTGTCCTCGTGTACGAGACACAGTCACTGTTGTGGCGAACTGAAAAAAATGTGACACATACCTTTAATATGTATCACCTTGAAGACACAACGGACGACCATACGTACCTGTGGGACACAACACAATTATTAAGAAATGTATACAAAGAAACTCAAATACTAACAAACATCATTCAATTTAGGAAACTTACAAGGTCTTACACTAACAATTGTAAAATCACACACTGGTACTGATACACACAAGCTTTCTGGAGAGAGTTCCGGGGGTCAACGCCCCCGCGGCCCGGTCTGTGACCAGGCCTCCTTAGGTCAGTGTCCCAGGATGCGACCCACACCAGTCGACTAACACCCAGGTACCCATTTTACTGATGGGGAACATAGACAACAGGTGGAAAGAAACACGTCCAATGTTTCTACTCTGGCTGGGAATCGAACCCAGGCCCTCACCGTGTGAAGCGAGAGCGTTAACCACCAGGCCACCAGAGCTTTAGAAAAAGTTTCTATAGTGAAAATTATTATTTACTTATCGAAAGCTGGGAATTTAAAATTTACTGTACTTGAGTGCATAACAAATCTTCAAGCTGATATAAACCAAATGTTTTAGAAAATTATATAATGTTTAATGCGGACAGATTTCAATTACTCTTATTTAAACAAAAAAATGGAACTAAAATTGGACGGGGTACAAAAATTATAACCAAGGATCACAGGATCGCTATTATCCAAGTCTTAAGGAAAATGAGATGTCAAGCTAATGACTGTTCTCTCTAGACTCGAATATTACTGAACATTCCGTTTTAAGGAAGACGAAGTTGAAAATCTGAACAATGTACAAAGATCTGAACAATGTACAAAGATCTGAACAATGTACAAAGATCTGAACAATGTACAAAGAACCTAGACGGATGGCAAATTCAAACATCTAAATAAATTGTTGGGAGCCTTAAATGTATTGGGTACCAACAGCCTGACTGGTGAGTGCGTCAACCATAAGGTGGGCTGGCAAGGCTGGTAGTTAACCATCAGTGTGTTGTTCATCAATCCTCCAGTAGTTGTTCACCTGTGTATTTACTTAACACATAATGATGACCTTATGACAAAGTTATCACAAGAACTAATCACTTATCATCAACAAGTGGTCACTTAATACATATCCACCAATAAGAGACAACAACGCAGCCTCTCACAAAAATCATTACTGAGCAGTTATGGCCACGTGAAAATTTCCTATATACACTGCAACAGAGAAGTCATTTCGGTTTACATCCGCAAGTCATTAAAAAAGCTGCTAAATTTACTAATTATTTTCTATATATCTACAATTTTTACACAAATAACCCGCACATAAGAGAGAAGCTTACGACGACGTTTCGGTCCGACTTGGTCGAAGTCGGCCCGAAACGTCGTCGTAAGCTTCTCTCTTTTATGTGCGGGTTATTTGTGTATCGTTCCAGTCACGGTATTGTGCCTTTTTTGTTATCTACAATTTTTCCTCAATATATCACAAATACATATGGGTGAGAAAAGTAAGTATGCCTAAAATTTATTTGAGGATGGTTTTTAAATGTCATCCTGGCGACCCGGTCTTAGACCAGGCCTCACTGTTGATAGACTCATTAGTAAGCCTATTGGTGCTCGCTCCAGGAAGTTAAATACCTGTGATATACCTGTAACCAGCCTGGAGATTTATTCTACTCTCACAGCCAGGACTGAGGGCCAGGCTTTTCTGTTGCTTGCCTGTTCAACCAGGCTGTTGCTGTTAGCGGTCCGCTGGTCATCACAGCAAATTTGATCTGGCACTTGGCGGAAGTAGTGATCCAGTTTCCTCTAGAAACCCATAGTTGTTCATGCAATATTTCTGATATCTACTGGTACCAGGTTGACGAGCCTTGGACGATGTATGTTGGCACCCCTGCCTTTCACTGGGTCTAATTTAACCTGCATCCATATATCTCATACAGTAAGTTATGGTAATGTGTAGATTTGGGACTAGGCCCTAAAGTATATACACTCAGTGGCCATTTTATTAGGCACACCCTTCCATTACTAGACAGGGCCTCCCTTTACTCCCAGAACAGCCTGTTATTTTCGTGGCACGAATTCAACAAGATACTGAAAACATTCTTAAGAGATCCTGGTCCATATTTACATGATAGCCTCATGCAATTGCTGCAGATTTGTCGGTTGTACATTCATGCTGCGAATCTCCAGTTCCGTAACATAACAAAAGTTTTACGCCATATTCTGACCCTACCATCTTCATGTCGCAGCAGAAATCGAGAGTCGTCTGACCAGGCGACGGTTTTTTCAATTTTCTGCTGTCCAGTTTTAGTGAGCCTGTGTCTAATGAAGCCTCAATATCCTGTTCTTATCTGACAGGAATACAACCTTGTGTGGTTTGATGCTGCCTCCCATACACTGCAAGTTCGATGTGTTATGTATTCAGAGATGCTCTTCTGCATACCAAGAGAGGGAAGGAAAGCAAGAGAGTGAAGGTATGAAGGGAGAAAGGCAAGCAAGGGAAGGAAGGTAGGCAGGGAGGGAAGGTATGAAGGGAGTACATCAAACAAGAGAGGCAAAACAGGGAATAAGGTAAGGAGAGGCAGGCAGGCAGGGAGCCTAACAAAGGAAGGAAGGCAGACAGGGAGCCTAGCAAGGGAGGGTAGGCAGACAGGGAGCCCAGCAAGGGAGGGAAGGCAGACAGGGAGCCCAGCAAGGGAGGGAAGGCAGACAGGGAGCCCAGCAAGGGAGGGAAGGCAGACAGGGAGCCCAGCAAGGGAGGAAAGGCAGACAGGGAGCCCAGCAAGGGAGGAAAGGCAGACAGGGAGCCCAGCAAGGGAGGGAAGGCAGACAGGGAGCCCAGCAAGGGAGGGAAGGCAGACAGGGAGCCCAGCAAGGGAGGGAAGGCAGACAGGGAGCCCAGCAAGGGAGGGAAGGCAGACAGGGAGCCCAGCAAGGGAGGGAAGGCAGACATGGAGCCCAGAAAGGGAGGGAAGGCAGACAGGGAGCCCAGCAAGGGAGGGAAGGCAGACAGGGAGCCCAGCAAGGGAGGGAAGGCAGACAGGGAGCCCAGCAAGGGAGGGAAGGCAGACAGGGAGCCCAGCAAGGGAGGGAAGGCAGACAGGGAGCCCAGCAAGGGAGGGAAGGCAGACAGGGAGCCCAGCAAGGGAGGGAAGGCAGACAGGGAGCCCAGCAAGCAGCCATGGAAATCAATATAGCAAGGAAAACTGTTGCTAGGCAAAGAGCAGACATGTACACACAACACACACACACACACACACACACACAAGCACATACATACACGAATACGTGTCAGGAGCTATGACTGTATCCCTGTAACCACATACAGTGAGTATCCACACACACACACACACACACATACACACACACACACACACACACACACACACACACACACACACACACACACACACACACACACACACAATCTTTAAAAAAGGAGACAGACATGAAGCACTAAACTACAGACCAGTGTCACTGACATGTATAGCATGCAAAATCATGGAAAAGATTGTCAGAAGAGTGGTGGAACATCTAGAAAGGAATGATCTCATCACCAGCAGACAACATGGTTTCAGAGACGGGAAATCCTGTATCACAAACCTACTGGAGTTCTATGACATGGTGACAGCAGTAAGACAAGAGAGTGGTGGGTGGACTGCATTTTCTTGGACTGCAAGAAGGCGTTTGACACAGTACCACACAAGAGATTAGTGCAAAAACTGGAGGACCAAGCAGGGATAACAGGGAAGGCACTGCAATGGATCAGGGAATACTTGTCAGGAAGACAGCAGCGAGTAATGGTACGTGGCGAGGTGTCAGAGTGGGCACCTGTGACCAGCGGGGTCCCACAGGGGTCAGTCCTAGGACCAGTGCTGTTTCTGGTATTTGTGAACGACATGACGGAAGGAATAAACTCCGAGGTGTCCCTGTTTGCAGATGACGTGAAGTTGATGAGAAAAATTCATTCGATCGAAGACCAGG
The DNA here is from genome assembly GCF_038502225.1 of Cherax quadricarinatus. Lineage (NCBI taxonomy): Eukaryota > Metazoa > Arthropoda > Malacostraca > Decapoda > Parastacidae > Cherax > Cherax quadricarinatus. Next base: position 18,540,898 of record NC_091373.1, read on the forward strand.
TAGAAATACAAAGGGATCTGGACAGGCTGCAGACCTGGTCCAACAACTGGCTCCTGGAGTTCAATCCCACCAAGTGCAAAGTCATGAGGATTGGGGAAGGGCAAAGAAGGCCGCAGACGGAGTACAGTCTAGGGGGCCAGAGACTACAAACATCACTCAAGGAAAAAGATCTTGGGGTGAGTATAACACCAGGCACATCTCCTGAAGCGCACATCAACCAAATAACTGCTGCAGCATATGGGCGCCTGGCAAACCTCAGAAGAGCATTCCGACATCCTAATAAGGAATCGTTCAGGACCCTGTACACCGTGTACGTTAGGCCCATATTGGAGTATGCGGCACCAGTTTGGAACCCACACCTAGCCAAGCATGTAAAGAAACTAGAGAAAGTGCAAAGGTTTGCAACAAGACTAGTCCCAGAGTTAAGAGGTATGTCCTATGAGGAGAGGTTAAGGGAAATCAACCTGACGACACTGGAGGACAGGAGAGATAGGGGGGACATGATAACGACTTACAAAATACTGAGAGGAATTGACAAGGTGGACAAAGACAGGATGTTCCAGAGACTGGACACAGCAACACGGGGACACAGTTGGAAGCTGAAGACACAGATGAATCAAAGGGATGTCAGGAAGTATTTCTTCAGCCACAGAGTTGTCAGGAAGTGGAATAGTTTGGGAAGCGATGTAGTGGAGGCAGGATCCATACATAGCTTTAAGCAGAGGTACGATAAAGCTCATGGTTCAGGGAGAGTGACCTAGTAGCGACCAGTGAAGAGGCGGGGCCAGGAGCTTGGAATCGACCCCTGCAACCTCAACTAGGTGAGTACACACACACACACGCACACACACACACACACACACACACACACACACACACACACACACACACACACACGTGCTTCTGACAACTGGTAACTACTACTACTGCACAAAAAAATTATTCCTGGAGCTTAACCCCCACCAATTATAAGGTGGGGATGGACAAAGAAGACCGTAGACGGAGTACAGGCTCAGGGTCAAAGGCTGCAAACCTCACTCAAGGAAAAAAATCTTGGAGGATACCCCTTGAGGCGCACATGAACCAAATAACTACTGTGGCATACAGGCACCTGGCAAACCCGAGAATAGCGTTTCGACATCTTTGTAAGGAGTCACGACACTGTACACCGTGTACGTCAGGCCCATACTGGAGTATGCAGCACCAGTATGGAACCCCACATCTTGGCAAACATGTCCCGGAGGTAGGGAGTATGCCCTATGAGGAGAGGTTAAGGGAACTTAACCTAACCTGTCAGGAGCCCAAGACTGTTCAACTGCCTCCCAGCATACATAAGGGGGATTACCAACAGACCCCTGGCAGTCTTCAAGCTGGCACTGGACAAGCACCTAAGTCGGTTCCTGACCAGCCGGGCTGTGGCTCGTACGTTGGTTTGCGTGCAGCCAGCAGTAACAGCCTGGTTGATCAGGCTCTGATCCACCAGGAGGTCTGGTCACAGACCGGGCCGCGGGGGCGTTGACCCCCGGAACTCTCTCCAGGTAAACTCCAGGTAACGACACTGGAAGACAGGAGGGATGGGGGGACATGATTACGACGTATACAATACTGAGAGGAATTTCACAAGGTGAAAAGGGGATACAGAAACAAGTGAACATAACTGAAGTTGAAAACTCAGGAGCACAGGGATGTTAGGAAGTGTTTCTTCAGCCTTAAAGTTTATTCAGGAAGTGGAACAATTTGGAGAGTGAAGTAATGGAGGCGGAATCCATACATAGCTTTAAAAAGAGGTATGGTAAGGCTTTTGGAGCCGGAAGAGAGTGAGCCTTCTAACGACCAGCGAAGAGACGGGGCCAGGAGCTGTGAATCTACCCCTGAACCCACAGATAGGGGAATACACTCACACACACACATACACACATTGGGTTAGGCGTTAGGGAATACATGACAAGGTGGACAGAGACAGGATGTTCCAGAGATAGGACACAGAAACAAGGGGTCACAATTGAAGACTCAGATGAGTCAAAAAGATGTTATGAAGTATTTCTTTAGTCACAGAGTTGTCAGGAAGTGGAACAGTCTGGCAAGTGACGTAGTGGAGGCAGAAACCATACATAGTAGCGATCAGTGAAGAGGCAGGGCCAGGAGCTATGAATCGACCATGCAACCAGAAACAGGTGAATAAAAAATAAGTGAGTACACACACACACACACACACACACATACACACGGGGCCAGGAGCTTGGACTCGACCCCTGCAACCTCAACTAGGTGAGTACACATACATACACAGAGAACGAGTGTCTATCGACAAGTGTCTTGGACAACTGGTGACTAACACACAGAAGTAGCCTAGTTGGCAACATTTATATGATACAAGACTGAGAACTGGTCAGTAAACAAGCAAGACAGAAAGACCAGAGGAAACCAAGTCAGCAGACCTTGATGCTGCTAGCTTCACTAGTAAGCCTAGCTAGGCTCAGCCTGGGGCGGCAACACTCCATACCCACCACCCACAATGGGTACACAGGTCTAATACCCGCTAGTTTAAATATTTCTGTGAGGTTACCTGGAGGTTATTCCGGTGATCAACGCCCCCGCGACCCGGTCCATGAACAGGCCTCCCGGTGGAACAGGGCCTGATCAACCAGGCTGTTACTGCTGGCCGCACGCAGTCCAACGTACGAGGCACTGACTTTAGATATCTGTCCAGCTCTCCCTTGCAGGCAGCCAGGGGTTTATTAGTAATTCCCCTAATGCTTGATGGGAGGCTGTTGAACAGTCTTGAGCCCCGGACACTTATGGTGTTTTCTCTTAGTGTACCAATGGCACCCCTACCTTTAATTTTGGGTATTTTGCATCGCCTGCCCAGTATTTTACTTTCGTAGGGAGTGATTTCTGTGTGCAGATTCGGGACCATTCCTTCCAGGATTTTCCAAGTGTAGATTATGATATATCTCTCTCTCTCCTGTGTTCCAACGAGTACAAGTCAAGTGCTTCCAAGTGTTCCCAGTAGTTAAGGTCCTTGACAGAACTTATACGTGCAGTAAAGGATCTCTGTACACTCTCTAGATCTGCAATTTCACCTGCTTTGAATGGAGATGTTAATGTACAGCAGTATTCCAGCCTAGAGAGAACTAGTGATTTGAAAAAGATCATCACTGGCTTGGCATCTCTCGTTTTGAAAGTTCTCATTATCCATCCTATCATTTTCTTTGCACTTGCGATCGTGGCACCGTTGTGATCCTTGAAAGTGAGATCCTCAGACATTACTACTCCCAGGTCCCTTACATTATTATTCCGCTCTATTGTATGGCCAGAGTCTGTAGTATACTCTGTTCTAGTTATTATCTCCTCCAGTTTTCCATAACTGAGTAGTTGGAATTTGTCCTCATTGAACATCATATTGTTTACCGTTGCCCACTGGAAAACTTTGTTTATGTCTTCTTGGAGGTTAACCGCGTCCTCAGCAGATGACAGCCTCATGCAGATCCTAGTATCATCCGCAAAGGATGATACGGTGCTGTGATGTATATCTCTGTCTATGTTGATAAATTAGACACATGTGCAACTCTTGGGTATCTTTATTGAGGAAACGTTTCGCCACACAGTGGCTTCATCAGTCCATACAAAGGAGAATCTTGAAAAACAGGAGGAGAATGAGGTAATCAGTCCCTCAACCTTGAGTCCATGTGGTCAGTATCTTCAATAAAGATACCCAAGAGTTGCACATGTGTCTAATTTATCAACATGTCGGTTCTCTGAACCATTCATCTACAAATCTCTGTCTATGTCTGATAAGAGGATAAGTAATAGGTTGGGGGCGAGTACTGTGCCTTGTGGAACAGAGCTCTTCACTATGGCAGCCTCCAATTTAACTCTGTTGACCACTACTCTTCGTGTTCGATTTGTTAGGAAGTTGAAGATCCATCTCCCCACTTTCCCAGTTATTCCTTTAGCACGTATTTTGTGCGCTATTACGTCATGATTGCATTTGTCAAATGCTTTTGCAAAGTCTGTGTATATTACATCTGCATTCTGAGGAGGACAGGATGAAGTTTACCTTTAGCTCTTAAGTTACGACTGAGTGATATGAGTGAAGTTCACGTTTGGGATGGTCAGACAGGCATGTGAACGTGGTGCAATAACTCTGTTAGGTGATGCTGAGGGTGAGTGTGGCGTGGTTGTAACACTGAGCACCACTGGAAGGCGAGTGCGGCGTGGTTGTAACACTGGGGGGTAGTGTGGCGTGGTTGTAACACTGAGCACCACTGGGGGGTAGTGTGGCGTGGTTGTAACACTGAGCACCACTGGGGGGTAGTGTGGCGTGGTTGTAACACTGAGCACCACTGGAGGGTAGTGTGGCGTGGTTGTAACATTGGAGGGTGTGGCGTGGTTGTAATCCTGGAGGGTAGTGTGGCGTGGCTGTAACACTGGAGTGTGTGTGGCGTGGCTGAAACCCTGGAGGGTAGTGTGGCGTGGTTGTAACACTGGAAGGCAGTCTTTAGGGGTTGTAACACTGAGCACCGCTGGAGGGTAGTGTGACGTGGTTATAACACTGGAGGGTAATGTGGCGTGGTTGTAACACTGGAGTGTAGTGTGACGTGGTTGTAACACTGGAGTGTAGTGTGACGTGGTTGTAACACTGAGCACCACTAGAGGGTGTGTGTGGCGTGGTTGTAACTCTGTAGGGTAGTGTGACGTGGTTGTAACACTGTAGGGTGTGTGGCATGGTTGTAACACTTGAGGGTGTGTGGCGTTGTTGTAACACCGGAGGGTGTGTGGCGTGGTTGTAACACCGGAGGGTGTGTGGCGTGGTTGTAACACTGGAGGGTGTGTGGCGTGGTTGTAATCCTGGAGGGTAGTGTGGCGTGGTTGTAACACTGGAGGGTAGTGTGGCGTGGCTGTAACACTGGAGAGTGTGTGGCGTGGTTGTAACCCTGGAGGGTAGTGTGGCATGGTTGTAACACTGGAGGGTAGTCTTTAGGTGTTGTAACACTGAGCACCACTGGAGGGTGCTGCGGCGTGGTTGTAACACTGGAGGGTAGTGTTACGTGGTTGTAACACTGAGCACCACTAGAGGGTGTGTGTGGCGTGGTTGTAACACTGGAAGGCAGTCTTTAGGGGTTGTAACACTGAGCACCGCTGGAGGGCAGTGTGACGTGGTTATAACACTGGAGGGTAATGTGGCGTGGTTGTAACACTGGAGGGTAGTGTGGCGTGGTTGTAACACTGGAGGGTAGTGTGACGTGGTTGTAACACTGAGCACCACTAGAGGGTGTGTGTGGCGTGGTTGTAACTCTGTAGGGTAGTGTGACGTGGTTGTAACACTGTAGGGTGTGTGGCATGGTTGTAACACTTGAGGGTGTGTGGCGTTGTTGTAACACCGGAGAGTGTGTGGCGTGGTTGTAACACCGGAGGGTGTGTGGCGTGGTTGTAATACTGGAGGGTGTGTGGCGTGGTTGTAATCCTGGAGGGTAGTGTGGCGTGGTTGCAACACTGGAGGGTAGTGTGCCGTGGCTGTAACACTGGAGAGTGTGTGGCGTGGTTGTAACCCTGGAGGGTAGTGTGGCGTGGTTGTAACACTGGAGGGTAGTCTTTAGGTGTTGTAACACTGAGCACCACTGGAGGGTGCTGCGGCGTGGTTGTAACACTGGAGGGTAGTGTGACGTGGTTGTAACACTGAGCACCACTAGAGGGTGTGTGTGGCGTGGTTGTAACTCTGGAGGGTAGTCTTTAGGGGTTGTAACACTGGAGGGTGAGTGTGACGTGGTTGTAACACTGGAGCGTAGTGTGGCGTTGCTGTAACACTGGAGGGTGTGTGGCGTGGTTGTAACACTGGAGGGTGTGTGGCTTGGTTGTAACACTGAGCACCACTAGAGGGTGAGTGTGGCGTGGTTGTAACACTGGAGGGTAAGTGTGGCGTGGTTGTAACACTGGAGGGTAGTGTGGCGTGGTTGTAACATAGGGTAGCGTGGCGTGTTTGTAACACTGGAGGGTAGTGTGACGTCGTTGTAACACCGAGCGCCACTGGAGGGTGCGTGTGGCGTGGCTTTAACACTAGAGGGTAGTTTTTCGGGGTTGTAACACTGGAGGGTGTGTGTGGCGTGGTTGCAACACTGGAGGGCGAGTGTGGCGTGGTTGCAACACTGGAGGGTGAGTGGCGTGGTTGCAACACAGGAGGGTAGTGTGGCGTGGTTGCAACATTGGAGGGTGTGTGGGGTGGTAGTAACACTGAGCACCACTGGAGGGTGTGTGGCGTGGTTATAACATTGGAGGGTGTATGGCGGGGTTGTAACACTGAGCATCACTGGAGGGTGTGACGTGCTTGTAACACTGGAGTGTAGTGTGGCGTGGTTGTAACACTGGAGGGTAGTGTGGCGTGGTAGTAACACTGGAGGGTAGTGTGGCGTGGTTGTAACACTGAGCACTACTGGAGGGTAGAGTGACGTGATTGCAACACTGGAGGGTAGTTTGGCGTGACTGTAACACTGGAGGGTAGTGTGGCGTGGTTGTAACACTGGAGGGTAGTGTGGCGTGGATGTAACACTGGAGGGTTGTGTGGCGTGGTTGTAACACGAGAGTAGTGTTGCATGGTTGTAACACTGAACACTATTGGCGGGTCGAGTATAAGTGTGTACACTACTGGAGGGTGGAACATAAGTGTATACACCACTGGAGGGTAGAGTATAAGTATACACTACTGGAGGGTGGAGTATATGTGTACACTACTGGACATAAATTTGATATACCTTTGAAGAGTTTCGAGAGTTTCACTACTCTCGGAAAACGGTTATGAGCCAGGCTCGTTTGGTGCTCGCCTGGTCAACCAGGCTGTTCCTGCTGGAGGTCCGCTGCCCCACATATCCATCACAGCCTAGTTGATCTGGCACCTAGTGAAGATACTTGTCCAGCTTCCTCTTGAAGGCCTCTACACTTGTCCCAGCAGTGTCACTGATATTTTCAGGTAAGATGTTGAATAGTCCGGGACCCCAGATGTTGATATAGTGTTCCCTCATTGTCCCCACCGCACCCCTGCTTCTCACTGGGTTTATTTTACACTTCCATATCTCTCACTCCAGTATGTTGTTATGGCAGTGTGCAGATTTGGGACCAAGCCCTCGATTACTTTCCAGGTATACATCATCATGTATCTCTCTTTCCTCCGCTCCAATGAATACATGTTCAAGACTTGCAGGCGCTCCCAGTAGTTTAGGTGTTGTACAGGCTCAATGTGAGCAGTAAACGATCTCTATTTGTTCTAGCTCCGATATTTCTCCTGCTTTGAACGGGTCCGTCAGCATTGAGCAATATTCTAAGTGAGGGAGCAGCACTAGCGATTTGAAAAGTGTCACCATCGGCATTGTTTCACTTGCTTTGAAAGTTCTCAATACCCACCCAGTCATATTCCTGGCTGTCGTGATCTTTGTCTTGTTATGGTCTTTAAAAGAAAGGTCCGCTGACACAATTATTTCCAAGTCTTTTACGTGTTCCTCACGTTCTATTTGGTGACCCTCTTGAGTTTTGTATATAGTGCTCCTTTTGAGTTCTTCATTTACAGTCACCAATGACTATGCCCTCGTCTGCTACACGTCCCATTCCACCTGACGTTAGTATATAAGCGTCAGGCGCCTTGCTTCTGCTTCAGAATCTCCACGACTATGGTGCTCTTCACACCTACTCCAAGGTTGAGGGGCTGATTACCTCATCTTCTGTGCATAGTTCTACTGTCTTCAAGTTTTGTCCTGAAATTTGTATTGATAAAGTCACTGGATGGCGAAACGTCTACAATAAAGATACCCAGATGTTGCACATGTGTCTTAATTTCATCTTGTCGGTATTGTATACCATTCTTGCACACCTCGATCATATCCCCCCTAATTCTACGTCTTTCGAGAGAGTGCAGATTCAGGGCCCTCAGTCTATCCTCATAGGGAAGATTTCTGATACATGGGATCAACTTTGTCATCCTCCTTTGTACGTTTTCCAGAGCATTTATATCCATTCTATAATACGGTGACCAGAACTGAGCAGCATAGTCTAAATGAGGCCTAACCAAGGATATATAGAGTTGAAGAACAACCTGAGGATTTCTATTATTTATACTTCTAAATATGAAGCCAAGAATTCTGTTAGCTTTATTGCGAACACTAATACACTGTTGTCTTTGTTTTAGATTACTGGTAACCAGAACTCCTAAATCCTTTTCGCAAGCAGTAGTATTAAGATCTACATTATTTAGTTTATATGTGGCATGGTTATTTACCTGTTCAACATTTAGAACTTTGCATCTGTCAATATTAAATTGCATCTGCCACTTCTCCGACCATTGCATCAGTCTATTCAAATCATCCTGAGTGCTCTAGTGTCCTCAATGGAATGAATTGGACGGCCTATTTTGGTGTCATCAGCAAATTTGCTTATGTCGCTATTTATTCCCTCATCTATGTAGTTTATGTAAATTGTGAACAACAACGGGCCCAACACTGACCCCTGAGGAACACCGCTTGTGACGTGCCCCCATTCTGATTTCTCCCCATTTATGCAAACTCTCTGCTAGTCTGGCTGCAAATCTTCGGATCTTTCCGAGCATCTTCACATGTCTGATCATGTGTAGCGTCCATGCTGCTGCCACATACTAATTAATGACTGGCCTAACATATGTCGTATGTAAGGTTTTCTATACTATTCTGAGGTTTGCTAACACCTCATATACCGCTGACCTTATATGGGTTGCGTATTTCTGTCCGTATATTAAGTATAATATTCAACCTAGACCTTTTTCATACTGATATTTGTTGTTTCTCTCCACTCATGCTGTACTCTGTATCCGGTCTACGTGCGTGCGTGCGTGCGTGCTGGACCCGGTACCATGCAGCAAACGTCCCTGGAGGGTCCGACCCAGCAGCGCACAGCGCACCCGTCTAGCGTATGGCGTTACACACTACTGCTGCTGCTGCTGTTGGAACTTTCTCCTTCCTGATCGCTACGTTACATTCCTCTATTAGAATAGTGAAGTAGGGAAAGTGACAGAATGTGGTACGAACAATAGCTGCCTTACACAAAATCTACGTCTATAACATACACAAAAAACGTAAATACTCAAATAAAACACGACTTAATGAATAAGAAACCAGTTTAGTTTCAGTATAATGCATGCAGATTAAATATAAAAATCAAGAACGCAAAACTCAAAAATGTGTATATTTCGATCAGACTTAAACTGGAACTTTGGGTGTAGGTGGGGAACATCGTAGCTCTGGCACCGCAGTAATTGGCACGGCAGCACAGATCGATGCGTCTGGCAATGCTGAAAACTACCTACCGGAAAAATAACCTACTTCTTCACTTTCTCCTGCAGCATTTCCACATCTTTCAGCACTTAGCCATTTATTACAACCTCTTATTCATGATGAAGTGAAGCCTATAAGTACTCCAGGAGGAGGAAAATACGCAATTTAAAATTACTGAGGGCTGATCCCTTCTTTCAGACAGCAACGCCATGAGGGATACAATGCCTTCACAACTTCCACATTACTACACTCCTGCAACATTACGGCACTCCTGCAACATTACTGCACTCCTGCAACATTACTACACTCCTGCAACATTACTACACTCCTGCAACATTACTGCACTCCTGCAACATTACTACATTCCTGCAACATTACTACACTCCTGCAACATTACTGCACTCCTGCAACATTACTGCACTCCTGCAACATTACTACACTCCTGCAACATTACTACACTCCTGCAACATTACTACACTCCTGCAACATTACTGCACTCCTGCAACATTACTGCACTCCTGCAACATTACTACACTCCTGCAACATTACTGCACTCCTGCAACATTACTACATTCCTGCAACATTACTGCACTCCTGCAACATTACTACACTCCTGCAACATTACTGCACTCCTGCAACATTACTACATTCCTGCAACATTACTACACTCCTGCAACATTACTACACTCCTGCAACATTACTGCACTCCTGCAACATTACTACATTCCTGCAACATCACTACACTCCTGCAACATTACTGCACTCCTGCAACATTACTGCACTCCTGCAACATTACTACACTCCTGCAACATTACTACACTCCTGCAACATTACTGCACTCCTGCAACATTACTACATTCCTGCAACATTACTACACTCCTGCAACATTACTGCACTCCTGCAACATTACTGCACTCCTGCAACATTACTGCACTCCTGCAACATTACTACACTCCTGCAACATTACTGCACTCCTGCAACATTACTACATTCCTGCAACATTACTGCACTCCTGCAACATTACTGCACTCCTGCAACATTACTACACTCCTGCAACATTACTACATTCCTGCAACATTACTGCACTCCTGCAACATTACTGCACTCCTGCAACATTACTACATTCCTGCAACATTACTACACTCCTGCAACATTACTACATTCCTGCAACATTACTGCACTCCTGCAACATTACTACATTCCTGCAACATTACTGCACTCCTGCAACATTACATTCCTGCAACATTACTGCACTCCTGCAACATTACTACATTCCTGCAACATTACTGCACTCCTGCAACATTACTACACTCCTGCAACATTACTGCACTCCTGCAACATTACTACATTCCTGCAACATTACTGCACTCCTGCAACATTTCTACACTCCTGCAACATTACTGCACTCCTGCAACATTACTACACTCCTGCAACATTACTGCACTCCTGCAACATTACTACATTCCTGCAACATTACTGCACTCCTGCAACATTACTACATTCCTGCAACATTACTGCACTCCTGCAACATTACTACACTCCTGCAACATTACTGCACTCCTGCAACATTACTACACTCCTGCAACATTACTGCACTCCTGCAACATTACTACACTCCTGCAACATTACTGCACTCCTGCAACATTACTACACTCCTGCAACATTACTGCACTCCTGCAACATTACTACATTCCTGCAACATTACTGCACTCCTGCAACATTACTACACTCCTGCAACATTACTGCACTCCTGCAACATTACATTCCTGCAACATTACTGCACTCCAGCAACATTACCACACTCCTGCAACATTACTGCACTCCTGCAACATTACTACATTCCTGCAACATTACTACACTCCTGCAACATCACTACACTCCTGCAACATTACTACACTCCTGCAACATTACTACATTCCTGCAACATTACTGCACTCCTGCAACATTACTACATTCCTGCAACATTACTGCACTCCTGCAACATTACTACACTCCTGCACTCCTGCAACATTACTACACTCCTGCAACATTACTACACTCCTGCAACATTACACTCCTGCAACATTACTACATTCCTGCATCACTACACTCCTGCAACATTACTGCACTCCTGCAACATTACTACACTCCTGCAACACTACATTCCTGCAACATTACTGCACTCCTGCAACATCACTACACTCCTGCAACATTACTGCACTCCTGCAACATTACTACACTCCTGCAGCATTACTACACTCCTGCAACATTACTACATTCCTGCAACATTACTACATTCCTGCAACATTACTACACTCCTGCAGCATTACTACACTCCTGCAACATTACTACATTCCTGCAACATTACTACACTCCTGCAACATTACTGCATTCCTGCAACATTACTGCACTCCTGCAACATCACTGCACTCCTGCAACATCACTACACTCCTGCAACATTAGTGCACTCCTGCAACATTACTACACTCCTGCAGCATTACTACACTCCTGCAACATTACTACATTCCTGCAACATTACTACATTCCTGCAACATTACTACATTCCTGCAACATTACTACACTCCTGCAACATTACTGCACTCCTGCAACATCACACTCCTGCAACATTACTACATTCCTGCAACATTACTACACTCCTGCAGCATTACTACACTCCTGCAACATTACTGCACTCCTGCAACATTACTACATTCCTGCAACATTACTACACTCCTGCAACATTACTGCACTCCTGCAACATTACTGCACTCCTGCAACATCACTACATTCCTGCAACATTACTACATTCCTGCAACATTACTACACTCCTGCAACATTACTGCACTCCTGCAACATTACTGCACTCCTGCAACATCACTACATTCCTGCAACATTACTACACTCCTGCAACATTACTGCACTCCTGCAACATTACTGCACTCCTGCAACATCACTACATTCCTGCAACATTACTACATTCCTGCAACATTACTACACTCCTGCAACATTACTGCACTCCTGCAACATTACTACATTCCTGCAACATTACTACACTCCTGCAACATTACTGCACTCCTGCAACATTACTGCACTCCTGCAACATCACTACATTCCTGCAACATTACTACACTCCTGCAACATTACTGCACTCCTGCAACATTACTGCACTCCTGCAACATTACTACATTCCTGCAACATCACTACACTCCTGCAACATTACTGCACTCCTGCAACATTACTACACTCCTGCAACATCACACTCCTGCAACATTACTACACTCCTGCAACATTACTGCACTCCTGCAACATCACTACATTCCTGCAACATTACTGCACTCCTGCAACATTACTACACTCCTGCAGCATTACACTCCTGCAACATTACTACATTCCTGCAACATTACATTCCTGCAACATTACTGCACTCCTGCAACATTACTACACTCCTGCAACATTACTGCACTCCTGCAACATTACTATACTCCTGCAACATTACACTCCTGCAACATTACTACATTCCTGCAACATTACTACATTCCTGCAACATTACTGCACTCCTGCAACATTACTACACTCCTGCAACATTACTACACTCCTGCAACATTACTACATTCCTGCAATATTACAGTCCTGCAACATTACTACACTCCTGCAACATTACTACATTCCTGCAATATTACACTCCTGCAATATTACTGCACTCCTGCAACATCACTACTCCTGCAACATTACTGCACTCCTGCAACATTACTACACTCCTGCAACATTACTACATTCCTGTAACATTACACTCCTGCAACATTACTGCACTCCTGCAACATTACTATATTCCTGCAATATTACACTCCTGCAACATTACTACATTCCTGCAATATTACACTCCTGCAACATTACTACACTCCTGCAACATTACTACATTCCTGCAATATTACACTCCTGCAACATTACTGCACTCCTGCAACATCACTACACTCCTGCAACATTACTGCACTCCTGCAACATCACTACACTCCTGCAACATTAGTGCACTCCTGCAACATTACTACATTCCTGCAATATTACACTCCTGCAACATTACTCATGCAACATTACTACATTCCTGCAATATTACACTCCTGCAACATTACTGCACTCCTGCAACATCACTACACTCCTGCAACATTACTGCACTCCTGCAACATCACTACACTCCTGCAACATTAGTGCACTCCTGCAACATTACTACACTCCTGCAACATTACTGCACTCCTGCATTACTGCACTCCTGCAACATCACTACACTCCTGCAACATTACTACACTCCTGCAACATTACTACACTCCTGCAACATTACTGCACTCCTGCAACATCACAACACTCCTGCAACATTACTGCACTCCTGCAACATTACTGCACTCCTGCAACATTACTACACTCCTGCAACATTACTACATTCCTGCAACATTACTGCACTCCTGCAACATTACTACTCCTGCAACATTACACTCCTGCAACATTACTGCACTCCTGCAACATTACTACATTCCTGCAATATTACACTCCTGCAACATTACTGCACTCCTGCAACATTACTACATTCCTGCAATATTACACTCCTGCAACATTACTACATTCCTGCAATATTACACTCCTGCAACATTACTGCACTCCTGCATCACTACACTCCTGCAACATTACTGCACTCCTGCAACATCACTACACTCCTGCAACATTACATTCCTGCAATATTACACTCCTGCAACATTACTGCACTCATGCAACATCACTACACTCCTGCAACATTACTGCACTCCTACATCACTACACTCCTGCAACATTAGTGCACTCCTGCAACATTAGTGCACTCCTGCAACATTAGTGCACTCCTGCAACATTACTACACTCCTGCAACATTACTGCACTCCTGCAACATCACTACACTCCTGCAACATTACTACACTCCTGCAATATTACTACACTCCTGCAACATTACTGCACTCCTGCAACATTGCTACACTCCTGTATTACTGCACTCCTGCAACATCACTACACTCCTGCAACATTACTGCACTCCTGCAACATTACTACACTCCTGCAACATTACACTCCTGCAACATTACTGCACTCCTTCAACATTATTGCACCCCTGCAACATTACTACACTCCTGCAACATTGCTGCACTCCTGCAACATTGCACTCATGCAACATTACTACACTCCTGCAACATTACTACACTCCTGCAACATTACTGCACTTCAGCAACATTACTACACACCTGCAACATTGCTACACTCCTGCAACATTACTGCATTTCTGCAACATTACTACACTCCTTCAACATTGCTACACTCCTGCAACATTTCACTTATACATTATGTACTGCAACATTTCACTCATGTACTGCAACACTACACACGTTACATTACGGTAATCCTGCAACGTTATTACACACCTGCAACATTGCTGCACTTGTGCAACATTATACCCCTGAAACATTACTGCACTCCTGCAATATTACTACACTTCTGCAACATTGCTGAACTCCCGCAACATTACACTCCTGCAACATTGTTGCACTCTTGCAACATTATTGTACTCCTTCAACAGTACTACACTCCTGCAACATTACTGCACTCCTGCAACATTACTGCACTTCTGCAACATGTTCTCATTAGTCTAAAACAAATAGTTCTCAGTAGCCTAAGATAAGCAGTTCTCAGTAGCCTAAGATAAGCAGTTCTCGTAGCCTAAGATAAGCAGTTCTCAGCAGCCTAAGGCAACAAGTAATTCTCAGTAGCCTAAGATAAGCAGTTCTCAGTAGCCTAAGATAAGCAGTTCTCAGTAGCCTAAGATAAGCAGTTCTCAGTAGCCTAAGATAAGCAGTTTTCAGCAGCCTAAGGCAACAAGTAATTCTCAGTAGCCTAAGATAAGCAGTTCTCAGTAGCCTAAGATAAGCAGTTTTCAGCAGCCTAAGGCAACAAGTAATTCTCAGTAGCCTAAGATAAGCAGTTCTCAGTAGCCTAAGATAAGCAGTTTTCAGCAGCCTAAGGCAACAAGTAATTCTCAGTAGCCTAAGATAAGCAGTTCTCAGTAGCCTAAGATAAGCAGTTTTCAGCAGCCTAAGGCAACAAGTAATTCTCAGTAGCCTAAGATAAGCAGTTCTCAGTAGCCTAAGACACCAAATACTTCTCAGAAGTTAAAACATCAAATAGTCTACCTGGAGGGTATTTCGGGGATCAATGCCCCCACGGCCCGGTCCATGACCATGCCTCATGGTGGATCAGGGCCTGATCAACGAGGTTGTTACTGATGGCCGCACGTAGTCCAACATATGAACAACAGTCCCTCTGATCTGGCTCTGACTTTAGGTATCTGTTTAGCTCCCTCTTAAGTCTCCACATTAAATACATCCCACATACAAATGCACTGACCCTTTAACACCCCACCACCTGAGTGCATAGCAGAAAGGTACAGTGAAAATCAGGTTCTTGTGGTACCCAGTTTGCAAGTAGGATACAGGCAGGATGGCAGTATAGTATACCTGTGAGACACATGAAAAGACTCTTGGGAAAAAAAATCCAGAATCGCATGCAACCTTTGTTTTACAAAACATCATGTCTCCTGTGTAAGAATAAACACTGCATCCAAAAATGACATCCATCTAGAAAGGCGTTTCTGGATCTGTAATAAGGATTTGGAACTTTGGACAGTACTCAGGTTAATAAATAATATACATGAAAACAAAGATGAACTATTGGATAGTCCAGGTAGGTAAGATAACCAGGGGTCTATTGGTAATTTCCCTTATGGCTGGTGGGAGGCTGTTGAATAGTCTTGGGCCCCAGACACTTACTGTGTTTTCTCTTAGTGTACTAATGGTGTTCCTACTTTTCACTGGGTGTATGTTACATCGCCTGCCAAGACTTTTGCTTTCGTAGGGAGTGATTTCTGTGTGCAGAATTTCTGTTGTCAGTAGTCTAAGATAACACGTAGCTGTCAGTAGTCTAAGACAAAATGCACCTGTCAGTAGTCTAAGACAAAACGTAGTTGCAAGTAGTCTAAGACAAAATATATGAGAAGCCATCATGGTAATGCTGCCATCTGGAGGGCCATTTGTATTATATTCAAGCACTTTTAAAGAGATTGGAAGAGAATTAGTTATTTTTTACTGATAGTGACTTTGTTTCCATAGTTTCAGTCGCCGCACACTGACAAGAAACAGCCATTACTTTCTCCAGAGTCAGGTATTAAGAAACCAACTGTGTCATAGCAGCTTCTGCGGGAGTTACACTGGAATACCACAAAAAATGGTTATAATCATAACCAAAATTTTTAAAGGTGTGGACCGGTAAGCCAGTGGAAGGGCTTGATCAGATGACCAAAAGCTCCAGTTGGGGGGCATCATATGGCTAAGACCCACGTCAGGAGACACCTGTCCTGTTTCCTGACAATCCTTATCTAACCTTCACCCACAACACGTAACAAAGACGGTTAATTCAGTGCTTGTGCAGTTGCACAGATCCTCTTCTCAGAGATGACAATGTTCATGAAGATTGGGGAAGTGCAAAGAAGACCGCTAGGTGGACAAAGACTGCAAACCTCACTCAAGGAGAAAGATCTTGTTAGGTAAGACACATATGCAACAGTTAGGTATCTTTATTATGAAACGTTTCGCCTACACAGTAGGCTTCTTCAGTCAAGTACAGAAAATCAAAATGGTATACAATACCGACAGGTTGTTAGGTAAGACACATATGCAACAGTTAGACAACTCCACCCCGAAACGCCTCGCCCACACAGCAGGCCTCCTCAGTCGAACACAGAAAACAGGCAGGAACAGCAGAGATGCGAAGACGATGCAATCAGTCCACCACCCCTGCAGTCGCAGAACCTGAGGCTGCCAGCCCCCCGGCCCGGAGAAGTCCAGTTCCATAGTCAGGAACTATCCCGACTATGGAACTGAACCTCTCCAGGCCGAGGGACCGACAACCCCAAACTCCACGACTTCATAGTTCCTGACTATGGAACTGAGCTTCTCCGGGCCGGGGGGCTGGCAACCTCGGGTTCTGCGACTTCGGGGGTGGTGGACTGGTTGCATCGTCTTCGCGTCTCTGCTGTTCCTGCCTACTTTCTGTGTTCGACTGGGGAAGCCTGCTGTGTGGGCGAGGCGTTTCGGAGTAGAGTTGTCTAACTGTTGCATATGTGTCTTACCTAACAACCTGTCGGTATTGTATACCATTTTGATTTTCTGTACTTGACTGAAGAAGCCTACTGTGTAGGCGAAACGTTTCATAATAAAGATACCTAACTGTTGCATATGTGTCTTACCTAACAACCTGTCGGTATTTTATACCATTTTAATGAGAAAGATCTTGGGGTGACCATGTCACCATAACAACGAGCACGTCTCCGGAGGCACACATCAACCAGATAACTGCTGCAGCATATGGCCGCCTGGCAAACCTGAGAACAGAGTTCCGATACTTTAATAAGGAATCGTTCAAGACACTGTACACTGTGTACGTTAGGCCCATACTGGAGTATGCAGCACCAGTTTGGAACCCACACCTGGTCAAGCACGTCAAGAAGTTAGAGAAAGTACAAAGGTTTGCAACAAGGCTAGTTCCGGAGCTCAGGGTAATGTCCTACGATGAAAGGTTGAGGGAAATCGGACTGACGACACTGAAGAACAGGACGGTCATGGGAGACATCACGTTCCAGAGATGGGACACAGAAACAAGGGGTCACAATTGGAAGCTGAACACTCAGACGAGTCACAGGGATGTTAGGAAGTATTTCTTTAGTCACAGAGTCGTCAGGAAGTAGAATAGCCTATCAAGCAATGTAGTGGAGGTAGGTACCATACATAGCTTTAATACGAGGTATGACAAAGCTCAGGAAGGAGAGAGAGAGGACCTAGTAGCGATCAGTGAAGAGGCAGAGCCAGGAGCTGAGTCTCGACCCCTGCAACCACAATTAGGTGAGTAATAATGTTGGTAGAATTACTGACAATATGTAAAGTAAAAGGACACAAGTGCAACTAATGTGACATTTTATTGTGGCAACGTTTCGCTCTCCAGTAGCTTTGTCAAGCCGTTACAAACAGTACATGGACACAGGGTATATACAGGCTCAGAGTGAGGTGCAATACTAGTGGTAGTAGGATCTAACCAGGACAAAATCAAAGCACCACTAACCAGTCAAGGCAGGGGTTTACATAATACCCTGTGGAGGCTGCGACAAGATTTATGTAGGTGAAACAGCAAGAAACCTCGACACCCACCTCAATGAACACATTTACGCATGCAGGAACGATAACTTGAACAACGCCTGTGTACAACACCAAAATTCCACCAGTCATCTCATGAAATTCAGGGACGCCCAATTAGTGATCAAAGAAACTAATTTCCGCAGACGCAAGTGCCTCGAATCAGCACTGATCGCTGTTTCGAATACACTTAAACAAAAAAAAAGCAGCTTCACCATCTCTGAAGTCTTAGCAAGAATCCTCCTGAAAACAGTAAACCCTGCCATCACATAGTCTCTCCTGTTATACTACACAAAGCACATTACAGAGAGTGAACACTGAAAAAGGCCTTCTCTATCCAGTCTATATTTGTCTAACCTATTTTTATGTTACCCAAGTAATAGCTTTTATATCCTTTTACTCATGTACGAGTTAATTGCTCTACCATATTGTATTACTACTACTACTACAACTTATGTCACTACTACTACTACTACTACCACTAGTATTGCACCTCACTCTGAGCCTATATATACCCCTCTTTGTCCATGTACTGTTTGTAACGGCTTGACAAAGCTCCTGGAGAGCGAAACGTTGCCACAATAAAATGTCACATTAGTTGCACTTGTGTCCTTTTACTTTACAATTAGGTGAGTACACACACACACACACACACACACACACACACATAATATACGAGACTAAGGAGCTTAACAGTTATCGAGGCTGAGGGACTGACCACCTCATATTTACCTTTCCACTGCTTCTGCTCTCTCATATTTAGTTACCTCCGAATTCGACTGTAGAAGCGAGCTGGGAAGGCAAAAAGTTTCTACAATAAAGATACCCAACTGTTGCACGTGTGTCTCACTCGTATAAACTGTTGCACATGTGTCTCATAGTGTTGCACGTATGTCTCACTCATATATAGTGTTGCACATGTCTCACTCATATATAGTGTTGTACATGTGTCTCACTCATATATAGTGTTGTACATGTGTCTCACTCACATATAGTGTTGCACATGTGTCTCACTCATAGTGTTGCACATGTGTCTCATAGTGTTGCACGTGTGTCTCACTCGTATATAGTGTTGCACATGTGTCTCACTCATATATAGTGTTGCACATGTGTCTCACTCATATATAGTGTTGCACATGTGTCTCACTCATAGTGTTGTACATGTGTCTCACTCACATATAGTGTTGCACATGTGTCTCACTCATATATAGTGTTGCACATGTGTCTCACTCATATAAAGCGCTGCACATGTGTCTCTCATATATAGTGTTACACATGTGTCTCACTCATATATAGTGTTGCACATGTGTCTCACTCATATAAACTGTTACACATATATTACTAGTATATACTGCTGTTACACACGTCTCACTCATAAAACTACAACACATGCGTCATACTCATCTACAAGTCATAAATACAAAGACTTAGTGAATAATAGTAATAACAATAATAATGTGTGGCACCCACTTGCCTCCCACTGTGTTGCTCCCCACCTATGATATTTACACACTGTTTAAACAACAATTCTTGTTGATATGTATTAGTCATACAGTTGTATTACCTTGTAAGTCTTGTTTATGTTTCTTGGTCAACATTCTTGTATCAAGATGTAGACTCATCACCTTTAGTATTATAAATTACTTCACTTCTTCCCCATTAACTTAGTCCTTCATATTGTTTCTCTAATATTTCCCTCTCCTTCTTTTGTAAACTTTATCGTATTTCATTAACGTTTAACTCTGGGTTAAGTCACAGGTATGAATAATGTGTCTATCCTCAAGTATAACCTTATAAACTCATTTATCCTCAGGTATGGATAACCTCATAAACTCATCTATCCTCAAGTATGAATAACCTTATAAACTCATCTATCCTCAGGTATGAATAACCTTATAAACTCATCTATCCTCAGGTATGAATAACCTTATAACTCATATATTTAGTTATGAATAACTTATAAACTCATCTATACTCAGGTATGAAGAACAATATACTCATCTATACTCAGGTATGAAGAACATTATAAACTCATCTATACTCACGTATGAATAACCTTATAAACTCATCTATCCTTATTCACTATCATCATTTTCTTACTAGGTTCGGAAATTTTATTTTTTCCTTTCAAGTAAAAAATAATATTACATGTTAAGCAACCCTGAGGAGCAGCCTGGAGAGGTTGCCAAGTATGTGGTGGTCACTGTCTTCAGTGTTAACTGTCCACGTTTTGGGGAATATATAGACAGACAGTACAATAACCTATTTGACATGTTAAGATATGTTATTAATGAAAATAGGATACCAGACATTTTAAGCAAATTTCGTAAATCTGCTTGTAACAGATAAGTGAACTGTTGATATAAATCCAAATGTATTCCTGTTAACCCTTTCGGGGCCTAGTTCTTTGGCCTTTTGTGTATCCATGTGCTCTTTTGCTACTGTCCACAGGATGGATGTGAGGTGCAGAATAAACTAGTCACTTCGGTGGCAAAAATCTAACTTAACACAAGGCCTCATCTGACCAACTTCAAATTGTCAACGCAGGTACTATAGGAAAGCAGTTGTTGGCCCCATCATTCCCAGCATCCTGGAATGACTCTCATAACTTTGAATAATTCTTTGCAATGTAGCTTCAAACGCTCAGAAAAGACACGACTCCTAATTCTACGGCGGCGGTGAAGGAAATTCAAAAGCAGGTAAGAGCATATCTGCCAATTGTGTGTAAAATTCACGTTCAATATATTTGAATGTGCTTCTGAAAGGCTTCAATATTTAATGGCTGACGCGTCTTAGGGCCAAAATAGTATCTATTTAGGTTTAGCTTGTGCGCGGGCAGATTTGCCAGTGTATTCAATTTTCTTTCTAAAACCTTTAATTGTTGGATTCCGTGTGATAACTGGAGAATGATTCTTCTTGATCGACTCCAAGATTTAACTCTGGTATGTTTACAAAAAGTAAAAATCGCATTGTATTGCAACCCAGGAGTCCCAAAGGCCTGTTACACTATATACACTATACAAAAAATAGGTATTAGTGCACTCCACGGTAAGCAAGGCAGAACAGAAGCCACTAGAGAGCAGACTGTGCTTCAACCAGCTCTAGAATGGGAATGACAAGGGCAAACAGGTGAGTGGTACCAACAACACCTCTGCGATTGCCAAAACCATCTCTCATTGGCTGGAACCTGGGTACTGATTGAACGACGGGGCCCCATCATCAACCCTTAGTATCTGGTTCGCTGGTTGGGGAGATAACCTTTCAATGAGGGTGTGTACATGCGCTGAATAAAGGTTACGTACTCTTTGCATGCCACACATTGTTATTGGGTAATTTTATTAAATAGTGATAAAGACGTTCACTCAATAGAGAAAGCTTCATCAACTTCAGAATATTAACAGCAGTGTATCACATAAGAGGGAACACCCTATAAGATTAATCTGTTTAGATGCTAATATTAAATTTTAATGAAATTGTTAAAATGTTTGAAATTATTGGAGTCAAATTACTAGAGAATGTCTTTTATGATAAACTTCAAACTTTCAGCTGTAATGGGCTTTATTAAAAGAAAGTTTGGTTTTCACTTTGGTCTACGTAAACATTAAACTGACATTTTATTAAATAAACTGATTCAACGTAATAACCAGAGAAGACTATTGGTCAGCTTCAAACAATTAACCATTGGTCTATCTTAATTAATAGTATTTTATAACTGAATATAGGCTTCATAAGCGCCAATTTCCTGTTTTTCTTATGACGTTTGTTGCTATTTTTAAACATAACTGCATTTTTCATTTTCAAGAGTTTTGTTAACTCTTAAATATTGTGTGACTTAATAACTGACCCGACACAATGTTAGGTGTAGTGTTATTATATTACATTAATTTACTCAAGTTTTCCTTCATAACTTTAAATTACCTTATCTGGTCAGCTTCAAAATTTTCAACACTGGTCAACCAACTGAAGGTTCATGGAACAACTGACAAATACAGGTTCCCTCTCCTCAATTTTATATACACCAATTATGCAACTGGTTTCCACGAGGAAACTTTAAATAGCCTCTTTTGATAGGCTTCAAAATTTCAATACCGGTGCAGCCTACTTAGAAGGCTGGTGCCCTGAAGTGTCTTGGTGACATTTCGCCATTTTTAATTTCGAATTGGCATATTATTATTTTATATTATTGAATTATTTTCCTTGATGCTGGTGAGAGACTCGTGACTCTGAGTCCCTCCCTGAGAATGACTCCTCCTGTTATAACACTTTATTAAAATACATTTTTAATGGCTGACTCATCTAATGAAATGAATGAACCCTTTTTCTCGGGTTTTTAGGCTGTGTAGGAACAATTCTTGTTAGATTCTGTGCTATAATTGGAGAATGCCTCTTCTGGAGGCAGGAACCATACATAGCTCTAAGAATAGGTATGATAAGGCTCATGCAGGGAAAGAGTGGACCAGTGATGACCAGTGAAGAGGCGGGGCCAGGAGCTGTGACTCCATCCCGGCAACCACAATTAGTTGAATAGCTTTAAACTTTTAGTGCTGATGTTTTCCTCAAAGTAAACTTTGTTTTCAGATTGTGAAAGCTTTACTGTTCCAATTTAATGTATTAAATTGTCCTCTGTGAAATACCTTGAGAATGTCTCTTCTGACCAGAAATATGTCAGTGTTTGACTTATTTTGATTATCTTAGGTTAAATCTACATAATGTATTTTCATGTGCCCATAACATCTGTTTTTCAAGACCACCAAAACAAAAATATATGTTAGATACCCAAAACTTAAATAGTATAACTTAATTATTATTACATACGTTCCTACTTATCAAATTTTCTGGCTTATACGATGCACAAACATTTAAGGTACACAACAATTTGGGTAGGCACATTCTGGGAAAAATATATAAAAAAAATGCAATACTTGCTAGGCTTAGTGGGCTGAAGGTTAGCAGTAGGTAGATGCTAGTAAGCCATCACCACTAACAAAGACTTGGCGTCATCACCACCAACAAACACTTGGCGTCATCACCACCAACAAACACTTGGCGTCATCACCACCAACAAACACTTGGCGTCATCACCACCAACAAACACTTGGCGTCATCACCACCAACAAACACTTGGCGTCATCACCACCAACAAACACTTGGCGTCATCACCACCAACAAACACTTGGCGTCATCACCACCAACAAACACTTGGCGTCATCACCACCAACAAACACTTGGCGTCATCACCACCAACAAACACTTGGCGTCATCACCACCAACAAACACTTGGCGTCATCACCACCAACAAACACTTGGCGTCATCACCACCAACAAACACTTGGCGTCATCACCACCAACAAACACTTGGCGTCATCACCACCAACAGACATCGGGCATTGCGGTGGTGACGGTAACTCGTAATTATACTTGTTCATAAACAGATATGAATGTGTTGTATGGTACCTCGTCTCTCTCAGTGACACAAATATTACACTATAAGTTAACCAGTTTAATGGATAAAATCAGTCTTACTGCAACAAGCTCTGAGCTCTGGCCCTCGCAGGCTGCTGTCTGCCACACCCCCACCAACAACCAAAACAAACATGGCTACCTGGCATTTACAAATTGTACTCTTAATATGTAAATTATAATTTATAATAGTTACTAATATCTATAAAGTAATTTGAGAAAATTTTTTGTAGGGGTCGGTGCCGCAGCACTGAAATCACCACTTGAAAGTAAACCAAAGTCTTTCCTTGTTCGTGACCTTGAGCATACCAGGTGTAGGGTGATTTCCCCTAGACATTTTTGAAAAAAAAAAAGCATGCCTTATATGACAAAAAATACAGTAGGCATATAAACCGTAAATGCTTGTCACTCTAACTCAGAGAATTTGTATGGATTTCTGGCCGTGAAGGTCCCAATTTGCCTTTTCTTCACAGAACTGGGAAAACTTAAATACTGGTTTACATACAATAATTTCTAAGAGCAGCTTCACCCTTCAATGCTGATAACTTGATATTGCGAATTCTGAATGGTTTCAAGCTTAATGTGCTGGTGTATCTTAGGATATTGGTTTCTCCAGTTTTGCTTCAAAGTTGGTGCTTCTTAGTAGAAAGTTTGAGTTAGTTTTGGAATGTATTATGTCTTAGTTTTATTCAAGAGATTGGGATATTAGCGTTCACGAGATAACCTGTAAATACCTCTTCTGATTCTCTTCAAATCTTCTATTCCTGTTTCGTACACTGACGTACAGGGGGCTGAGGTCATACAGGGATTCCTTGTTTTAAGTAGGCTGGGTTAGTTTACTTTTGGCAACGAAGTGGCCGGTCGTAAACAGGAAACGTTTAAGTCTCTACAGTAATTATTTCAAAGGAGATGCCTGGCCCTGGAGCGAATTTGACTGCCTTCCGCTTCCCCAGGCACTGCATGACCCCCATGAGTGAAGCACTTCTGAGTATAATAACAGTGACTGATTGGTGCTGAGTTAATGTGCTGTATATATATATATATGTAAAGGAATATTGTAACACTAAACATCTGTTTATTTACCTGCGACAAGTATACAAGGTGGTACTTGTTTACCTGTGACAAGTGTGTGTGTGATGAATGGTTTGAAAAACCGACAAGTTGAAGACTGAGACACTTGTCGGTTTTTCAAACCATTCATCACAACTGTCAGACACTGCAGCATCATGGGATCTTGTTACAAAGAATTCTTCAACACTTGTTCAACCTTTGGACGAAGACCTACTTCGACTAGTGGATGGTACCACTATGACCCCGCCTCCACCTGCTTCACGTCACCTCACTAAAGTATATAAGCCACGTCTACGGCCCTATGCTGTACATTCTACAAGATTGATGGACTGAACACATCGACTCCAGGTTGAGGGACTGATTACCTCATACTCCTCCTCTCCTTACGCCTTCCTCTTTGTATTGGACTGATGAAGCCACTGTGTGGCGAAACGTTTCCTGAATAAAGATTCCCATATGCTGCATAAGTGTCTCAATCTCCACCTGTGACAAGTATACAAGGAGTTGCTTGTTTACCTGTGTCAAGTATACAAGGTGGTACTCGTTTACCTGTGACAAGTATATAAGGTGGTGCTTGTTTACCTGTGACAAGTACACAAGGCAGGTCTTGTAACACAGGCAAGGGAAGCACAAGTGATAACACCACAACACGGAGATAAAAAAGAAAACTGAAGGATATGAGAATTTAAGAAGTAGAGGATGATGCAGGAAGAGGGCGAGGTAGGGAGAGGGCGAGGTAGGTAGAGGGCGAGGTGGGTAGAGGGCGAGGCAGGGGAAGGGCGAGATAGGGAAAGGGTGAGACAGAGGGCGAGGTAGAGGGAGGGCGAGATAGGGAAAGTGTGAGATAGAGGGCGAGGTAGGGAGAGGCGAGGTAAAGGGAGGGCGAGGTTGGGAGAGGGCGAGGTAGGGGGAGGACGAGATAGGGGGAGGACGAGATAAGGGGAGGGCACGAAAAGGAGAGGTTTATTTTACACTTCTTCCCATATCTCTCACTCCATAAGAACATAAGAAAGAAGGAACACTGCAACAGGCCTACTGACCCATGCGAGGCAAGGCCATGTCCTCCCCCCCCCCCGGATTAGCCCAATGACCCACCTAGTCAGGTTAATTCCACTTAAAAAGAGCACGGCATCTGACCTAGTAGCACAAGCTAATCAGGTCCAACTCACACCCACTCATGTATTTATCTAACCTATTTTTAAAACTACACAACGTTTTAGCCTCTATAACTGTACTCGGGAGTTTGTTCCACTCATCCACGACTCTATTACCAAACCACTGCTTTCCTATATCCTTCCGGAATCTGAATTTTTCCAACTTGAAACTATTGCTGCGAGTCCTGTCTAGGCTAGATATTTTTAACACACTATTTACGTCCCCTTTATTTATTCCTGTTTTCCATTTATATGCCTCGATCATATCCCCCCTAATTCTATGCCTTTCGAGAGAGTGCAGATTCAGGGCCCTCAGTCTATCCTCATCGGAAAGATTTCTGATATGTGGGATCAACTTTGTCATCCTCCTCTGTACGTTTTCCAGTGCATTTATATCCATTCTGTATTACGGTGGCCAAAACTGTGCAGCATAATCTAAATGAGGCCTAACCAGGGATATATATAGTTGAAGAACAACCTGAGGACTTCTATTATTTATACTTCTAGATATGAAGCCAAGGATTCTGTTAGCTTTATTGCGAACACTAATGAGCTGTTGTCTTGGTTTTAGATTACTGCTAACCAGAAATCCCAAATCCTTTTCGCAATCAGTAGCATTAAGATCTACATTATTTAGTTTATATTTGGCATGGTTATTTTCCTGTCCAACATTTAGAACTATGCATTTGTCTATATTAAACTGCATCTGCCATTTCTCCAACCATTGCATCAGTCTATTCAAATTTGCTTATGTCGCTATTTATTCCCTCATCTATGTCGTTTATGTAAACTGTGAACAAAGTGCCAAACACTGACCCTGAGGAACACCGCTTGTGACGTGCCATGCCTCTACCCAGGAAAAAAATTCTCCTACTTCGTGTGCCTTAAGTTTCCTCAAAAGCCTCTGATATGGAACTCTATCGAAAGCCTTACTGAAGTCCATATACACAATATCATATTCATTACCATGATCTACCTCCTCAAACACCTTAATGAAAAAAGTTAGTAAATTCCTAAGACAGGAACGCCACTTTGTAAAACCGTGTTGAGATTATTTAATCAATTTATGCCTATCAAGTTGGCTACGAATTGCTTCGGCAATTATTGATTCCATAAATTTTTCCACTATGGAGGTAAGGCTTATTGGTCTATAGTTCGAAGCCAAGGACCTGTCACCTGCATTGTAAACAGGTATTACATTTGCCATTTTCCACTTATCAGGCACTGTGCCAGTTTGTAGTGGTATGTTGAAAAGATTAGGCAAAGGTATGCTAAGTTCCTCTTTACATTCCTTTAACACCCTTGCAAACAGTTCATGAGGACCTGGGGATTTGTTAGGTTTTAGTTTCTCTATTTGTCTGAGGACCATGTCACTAGTTACAGCAAACGCGCATAATTTATTATCGTCCTGTTTTATATAATCTATTATTTCAGGAATTTCGCTAGTATTTTCCCGGGTAAAAACTGAGAAGTAGTAAGTATTGAAACTTCACACATATCCTTATCACTGTCAGTGATCTGACCCGAGTTACTCTTAAGTGGGCCAATCTTGTCCCTAATCTTACTTCTGTATACCTGAAAGAACCCTTTTGGGTTAGTCTTTGAATCCCTTGCGACCTTAGCCTCATAATCTCTTTTTGCTTTTCTTATTCCTTTTTTTTATTTCTCTCTTTAATTGAATATATTGATTTCTTAAATGCCCATCCCCTCTTTTGATACGCTTATATATGCCTCTCTTTTGACCAATGAGATGTTTTAATCTATTGTTCATCCATTTGGGATCATTTTTGTTAGATCTAATTTCCCTACTCGGAACAAAAGTTGTCTGGGCAGCTAGAACTATGCTCTGAAAAACGCCATATTGGCAACCAAGATCAAGAGGGCGAGGGAGGGAGAGGGCGAGGGAGGGAGGGCGAGGTAGGGAGAGGGCATCACTTAAATCGTACACCTTGGTATACACGCGAGAAAGATACATCATAAACTACACTTGGAAAATTCTGGAGAGACTGGTGCCAAATGTGTACATTGAAATTACTCCCTAAGAGAGCAAGGGGCTTGGCAGTCAGTGCAAAAAACTAACAGGAAAAGCAGGGTACAATGAGCATGCTAAGAGATCACTCAGTAAGGTTAAAGGTCGCTGTTCAACAGCGACAATAACTAGTTGACTCAGCAGTAATAGAAAAAGAATCAATGCTGACTGACCTAGTAGTAACACTCGTCTTCACAAAACTCCCGATACGACATTTTCTGCAGAAACATAACTAAGTTTCCTCCTGTTTTGGTTTCACGGATGGTGACAAAATGTTCTCTGATCGTGGTTATGATGCCGCTGCTTTTCACTTAGTGTATTTTATATTTCCTCTCGTATTCCTCACTCCAGTAAGTTGTTATGGTAGTGTATAGATTAAGGACCTGACCCTCAAGTATTTTCTATGCATATATAATCTGGTATCTATCTTTTCTGTGTTGCACAAAATTCTAAGTACACTGAAAAAGTCTCAGTAAATTAAATACTTTACTGAGATTAAGTGAGGTCGAATATCTTGCATGCTTTGAAGGGATGATAAAAAAACAATAGGCAGCTGGATCTTTAATCTTCTAATAAATCAATATCCCAGAGTAATATTCTACAAAATATCAGAATGTAGCTAATGTGACATTATATTGTGGCAACGTTTCGCCCACCAGGAGCTTCGTCAAGCCGGCACATTAGTTCCATCTGTGTCCATTTACCTAACATTTTGTAGGTAATTCTACCATTATTACCAAAGTACTATCAGCAGATGCTGCCAGAATGAAAAACTTCGTTCCCTATAACACATAATTACTCCCAATTATCTTTCTCATTCTCGTATCTAGCATATACAGAGAAATGAATAATTAACTGTATTATCCTTGGTTGATGATACACTTTATATGAGAAGACACATCAAAGCCAAGGTAAAACAAGTCTTGAACGTTTAAGTCTTAAAGCATTTCTCAAAGTACAGTACACACAATTAAGATATAAAAAATTACACCCACTTTTAGTCTTCCTATATCTGTCATCGATTTCGGGAATCATCGACCTTAAGAACATAAGAACATAAGAAAGGAGGAACACTGCAGCAGGCCTGTTGGCCCATACTAGGCAGGTCCTTTACAATTCATCCCACTAACAAACATTTGACCAACCCAATTCACCCCCCCGGTCCCAGATCTGATCGAGTTGAAGGCCCGATCAATCCTGATTCTAAAGCTTCACCTTAAAATACTCTCTTACGAGAGTGGAACCTATTGAGAAAAATATCCTCAATAAGAAAAATTAAAAACAGAGGCCAGACTGTTTGGGACGCGACAGAAAACCTGGGGACTATATGGCCTATGAGCCATAGGGTCATTAAGAACCTTTTAAGTCTCAGGGTGGAAAGTGGGACGCACTAAACGAAAAGATGGCTCAGAAAAATACCGTAAACCTTTTTCAAGAATAGGTATAATAGGGCCCTGGATGCCAGGAATCAGTAAAGCCAGTGAATAAATGATGGCTTTCGCCACTAGTGACCAAATGTTTCCTTTAATAAATGTCCTGAACTGTACACAAACTTCCTTTTCCAGTGTCGGTATCACCAGGCCATTTACACCCAGATGTGACTCGACCCAGACACACACACCTCTAGGCGAGTACACCTACTTAGTGTTTCACTCTACCCTCAACTTAAAGAGGCGAGATGGTGATATATTGAAAAATATACACGAAGCTTTAATTCATATTTGAGTGTTTTCCTACTAACCTAGTAAGATGATGGCTGGCACTGGTGTTATGTGGGTCACACCGCCACCGCCTAACCTCAAGTGCTCAAACTAAAATCCATAATTTTTATCTATCGTGCATACCAGTCCATAATCTTCAGTTCAATTCCGGTGCTGTTAATGATCTTTCTGGGTCTTACCACAGCACAATGATCCAGTTTGAATGTCTGCAAATGTAATCACCGAGTGGTTTGCGTGGGTCGAAACTTAGCTAAGCTCCTGGCCCCACCTCTTCGCTGGGTTTTTTTTTGTGTGTACTCACTTAACTGTACTCACCTAACTGTGGTTGCAGGGGTCGATTCATAGCTCCTGGTCCCGCCTCTTCGCTGGTCGCTACTTGAAACGTGTGTGTGTGTGTGTGTGTGTGTGTGTGTGTGTGTGTGTGTGTGTGTGTGTGTGTGTGTGTGTGTGTGTGTGTGTTTCCATCCGTCCGTTCCGCTCCCCTGTCCCGGGTACGTATGTGCTCACCGACGTGCGTTTGGAGGGGTTCAAACCACCGCTTCTGGTTCCAGTCTTAATATTAACGACCGAATCTACTGATTTATATAATCATCGTAATTATTATCATGAGAAAGCGCTAAATACGTAGAAGCCATTCAGTGCCTAGGGAATGGTAATCAATCAGGTTTGATCCAGGAGAGAGGACAGCTTCAATTCCTACACAGGTATCAGAGCATCCCCCCCCCCCCATCGTTGAAGGCTACTGATTTCTGATCTATGACGCCATGTTGTACCTAATCTTTTATATGTGAAGGTCAGTGCTAGGACCTGACCTGGACACATGGCAAGGTGGTATGGAAGTACACGTCAATCCACACTGGCTGACACCTGTATCTCCAGTGTAGCAGAGAGAAAGTGCACCTGCCTCCTTCAAAAAGTCTCAAAAGTTAAGAAAATAGAGTCAAGAAGCTTTCCAGGTGCTATATTAAATGTCATCCAACTTTGTACAAACTATCATGCAGAAATACAGAATTACAGAATTTTTAATCCTTATACACGTGTTCCCATAGACCCTCGGCCTACAGAGAAAGAGTGCATCCAAGTACCTTAGGAACTAGACCTAGGCAAAAGATGCATTAGGGCAACTAAGGATCTCCAAGCAGTTACTACCTGGAGTCTACCTGGAGAATGTTTCGCAGGTCAACGACCTGCGGATGGATGGCCTCATCAACCAGGTTGTTAATGCTAACTGCATGAAGTCAAACATAACCACCACAGCCTAGCTGATCAGGCACTGGGCAGAGGAATCTGTCTACTTCTTTCTTAAAGACAATCAGAGGTCTGTTGGTAATCTCCTGTAGGAAGGTTCCCTTCACACTGAGTTTTCAGTTGGTGCTTTATTTGTACCTCTGCTTTTCATTGGGGGTATTTATCACTGTCTGTCAAATCTCTTACCTTCATGAGGAATGACTTGCGTGTACAGACTTGGTACCAATCTTTCTAAATTTTTCATGTCTTGATTATAACATATCTTGCCTAAGTTTCATAAAAAATATAGATGCTCGACTGAATTTATGCTAGCACTAAGGTTCTCTGCATATTCTCGAGTTCTGAAATTTCGCCTACCTTGAAAAGAGCTGTTAGAGTACAGCAGTACTCCAGCCTAGAGAGAACAAGTGACTCACAGTATCATTATTGGCTTGGCATCCCTTTGGTTTGAAGGTTCCGGTTATCCAGTCTGTCATTTTTCTTGGGATTATGATAATGACACTATTTTGATCCTTGAAGGTGAGATCTTCCGACATGATCACTCCAAGGTCTCTCACGGTCTACTGGGTGACTAGATTTTTTAATACTCCGCTCCAGTCTTTATTTCGTCAATCTGCCCATAATGAAGTAACCAAACTTGTCCTCACTAAACATCACATTGTTGTCAGCGACTCACTGGAAAACCTTGTGTATACCAGCATGGAGGTTTGCCGCGCCCTCAATGAATGCCACTCTCATACAGATTCTAGTATCGTCTGCATAGGATACAATGCTATGATTTATGCATATGTCGGATATGAGAATGAAGAAGAGAACTGGGCCTTGGGGAACACAACTTTCAGTTCCAACTGCTGAGTGATGCAGTCCAGAAGGGTACCGCCTGTTGCATCCTGGGTTGTGCCTCAGCACTAAGGGGCTGCATGAAATATTCGTAATGTTATTCTAGACAAACACACATGTGTACCTGTATACCTCAAACCTCATGTATACTCCAACATGTGCAAGACAGGTATAAAATACCGACAATATGAAAGTTAAGACACATGTGCAACATCTGGAAATCTTTATTGTAGACGTTTCGCCATCCAGTGGCTTTATCAATACAGATTCTAGGACATAATTAGAAGACAGTAGAACTATATACAAAAGATGAGGTAATCAGTCCCTCAACCTGGGAGCTGGTGTGAAGAACACCGTAGTCTTCACACCAGCTCCCAGGTTGAGGGACTGATTACCTCATCTTTTGTATATAGTTCTACTGTCTTCTAATTATGTCCTAGAATCTGTATTGATAAAGCCACTGGATGGCGAAACGTCTACAATAAAGATTTCCAGATGTTGCACATGTGTCTTAACTTTCATATTCCAACACCTTTGTACCATCAATGTATGTTTTAAGTTTATGTATCATATTACATAACAAAATATTCCTATTCATGCAGTTAGAATAAATGGGTTCGTAGAAGTGGAATATTCAGAAGGCTTCAGGATGAAAACTTTGATATACCTTTGATGAGTTCCGAGAGTTTTTCTGCTCCCAAAGCCCGTCCATGGGCCAGGCTCTGAAGCGTTTTTATCTACTTCCCCGAGGTATGAGTCACCACAGTTTCCACTAAGGATTTATATTATAAGTAAAAAGGCGCAGTTAGCACAATAAGAGAACACTGTATCCACATCCGTGGCCCCAGACTATTTAACAGTCTAGCGTTAAGATATCAGAAACACTGCCGGAACATGTTCAGTTTTCTAGAGGAAATTGAATATGTACCTCCGTCAGGTTGTGGGTATGTGGGACAACGAACAGCCGGCATTAACAGCCTAACTCACGAAATCGTAATGACACGATTGCAAACAAACCATACCACGGGCGGGATTGAACCCGCGGGCAGAGTCTCAAAACTCCAGACCGTCACGTTAGCCACTGGACCAGCTAGCCACAATAAGATTCGTCCAACTAGGTATATTTCTACACCATAGGAAGATTAGCATAGGCACCACTGTGACCACAAAGTCATGTTGACGGCAGTGAAGGGACTTGAGCTAGAGTTCGTCACGGCCACGCTAGCTGGAGATTCGTCTGTAAAAACTTGCATTTGTGGTCACAGTGGTGCCTGTGCTAACCTTCCTATGGTGTAGAAATATACTTAGTTGGACGAATCTTATTGTGGCTAGCTGGTCCAGTGGCTAACGCGACGGTCTGGAGTTTTGAGACTCTGACCGCGGGTTCAATCCTGCCCGTGGTATGGTTTATTAACAGCCTAGCTGATCAGGCGAGCCCTAGACAAGCCGCGCAAAGAACCGGGCCGTGGCCCTGAAAGTAGGAACACTCTCGAAACCTTTCAAAGGTATATCTAAGTTATTTATTTATATTAATTTATTAAATTTAATTTGTTCAGTTTCTATTGTCTTAAAATAATTTGAATCTTGTGGCATCTTAAGTGCTTCCACAATGAATTTTGTCTTTATATTTTTCCCCTTATTTTCTAACGCTAAATTCTACGCTAATTTTTCTCTGTACTGATATTATTTCTACTTCATTTTCTGTTAAACTTGTTACAAACAACTTTAAATTCAATTTTATCGAGGCATCAAGTAAGTGCTTCAATTACAAACTGATGAGCATCACCTTGCGCAGCGTCTGACACTCGTCACTGATGACATTATTATATTTACCTATATACCCGGATGATCACTGCATTGTGTTGTCAGTACTATGGTGGGATGGTTGTGTTGTGTGGGAGGACTCCACTAGTGGTACAAGTTGCTGGTGGGATGGTTGTGGTGCGGTTGGACCCCAAAGTATTACACATATCGCATTTTTTAAATATAAACAATGGAAGCAGAACACGGGCATTACCCCCTGAACATATACGCAGCTTCAAATGTAAGTATGATGAAGTCCAGGAAACCAGAAATCAGTAATGCCGATCAGAGTAGTCTTTAGGCGGGAGTCAGGAGGTGAAACTCAACCTCAGCATACACAAGTGACTACAGGTATTGTAGTGCTAGGTACGCACAGCCCACACACACACACACACACACACACACACACACACACCAAGTGCAAAGTCATGAAGATTGGGGAAGGGCAAAGAAGACCGCAGACGGAGTACAGTCTAGGGGGCCAGAGACTACAAACCTCACTCAAGGAAAAAGATCTTGGGGTGAGTATAACACCAGGCACATCTCCTGAAGTGCACATCAACCAAATAACTGCTGCAGCATATGGGCGCCTAGCAAACCTCAGAACAGCATTCCGACATCTTAATAAGGAATCATTCAGGACCCTGTACACCGTGTACGTTAGGCCCATATTGGAGTATGCGGCACCAGTTTGGAACCCACACCTAGCCAAGCACGTAAAGAAACTAGAGAAAGTGCAAAGGTTTGCAACAAGACTAGTCCCAGAGCTAAGAGGTATGTCCTACGAGGAGAGGTTAAGGGAAATCAACCTGACGACACTGGAGGACAGGAGAGATAGGGGGGACATGATAACGACATACAAAATACTGAGAGGAATTGACAAGGTGGACAAAGACAGGATGTTCCAGAGATTGGACACAGTAACAAGGGGACACAGTTGGAAGTTGAAGACACAGATGAATCACAGGGATGTTAGGAAGTATTTCTTCAGCCACAGAGTAGTCAGTAAGTGGAATAGTTTGGGAAGCGATGTAGTGGAGGCAGGATCCATACATAGCTTTAAGCAGAGGTATGATAAAGCTCACGGCTCAGGGAGAGTGACCTAGTAGTGATCAGTGAAGAGGCGGGACCAGGAGCTCGGACTCGACCCCCGCAACCTCAACTAGGTGAGTACTAGGTGAGTACACACACGCGCGCGCGCGCGCGCACACACACACACACACACACACACACACACACACACACACACACACACACACACACACACACACACACACACACACACATGACGGAAGGAATAGATTCTGAGGTGTCCCTGTTTGCAGATGACGTGAAGTTGATGAGAAGAATTCACTCGATCGAAGACCAGGCAGAACTACAAAGGGATCTGGACAGGCTGCAGACCTGGTCCAGCAATTGGCTCCTGGAGTTCAATCCCACCAAGCGCAAAGTCATGAAGATTGGGGAAGGGCAAAGAAGACCGCAGACGGAGTACAGTCTAGGGGGCCAGAGACTACAAACCTCACCCAAGGAAAAAGATCTTGGGGTGAGTATAACACCAGGCACATCTCCTGAAGCGCACATCAACCAAATAACTGCTGCAGCATATGGGCGCCTAGCAAACCTCAGAACAGCATTCCGACATCTTAATAAGGAATCATTCAGGACCCTGTACACCGTGTACGTTAGGCCCATATTGGAGTATGCGGCACCAGTTTGGAACCCACACCTAGCCAAACACGTGAAGAAACTAGAGAAAGTGCAAAGGTTTGCAACAAGACTAGTCCCAGAGCTAAGAGGTATGTCCTACGAGGAGAGGTTAAGGGAAATCAACCTGACGACACTGGAGGACAGGAGAGATAGGGGGGACATGATAATGACATACAAAATACTGAGAGGAATTGACAAGGTGGACAAAGACAGGATGTTCCAGAGATTGGACACAGTAACAAGGGGACACAGTTGGAAGTTGAAGACACAGATGAATCACAGGGATGTTAGGAAGTATTTCTTCAGCCACAGAGTAGTCAGTAAGTGGAATAGTTTGGGAAGCGATGTAGTGGAGGCAGGATCCATACATAGCTTTAAGCAGAGGTATGATAAAGCTCACGGCTCAGGGAGAGTGACCTAGTAGCGATCAGTGAAGAGGCGGGGCCAGGAGCTCGGACTCGACCCCCGCAACCTCAACTAGGTGAGTACAACTAGGTGAGTACACACACACACACAAACACACACACACACACACACACATACACACACAAAAAAATACATCTCGTTAAGCATATAAAGAAGCTGGAAAAGTGCAAAGGTTTGCAACGAAACTAGTCCAAGAGCTAATAGATATGACCTTTGAAGCTAGAGGAGTTAAACCTGAAGACACTAGAGGACAGAAGGAACAGATGCGACATGATTACGACTTACAAAATACTTAGAAGAATTGACAGGGAGAGTCTGATAGGAGGGTCTTCGGTACACGAGGTCACAGATGGAAATTAAAAACACAGGGATGTTAGCGTTAGAGTAGCCAGAAAGTGAAATGACCTCGACAGTAAATAAGCAGATGCAGAATATATATATATATAGCTTTAACAGGCGTGATAGTGCTCAAGAAACCAGAAGACTGTAAGCTGTAGTGGTCAGTGGAGAGGCGGGGCCAGGAGCTATGAATCAACCTCTGTAATCACATATAGGGGAATACACACACACACACACACACACACACACACACACACACACACACAACTCGAAGACAGAACTAAGCAAGAAATGATGGCGGTAACAAAGTTAAAATGGCAAGAAGCAAAGAGTCATACTAATCATAAAGATAAGAAGCAGGAGAAACAGAGAACATGAGTTAATCAAGAGTGCAGAGGACACAGGGAACAAGATTATTATTATTATTATAATCAAGGGGGAAGCGCTAAACCCGGAGGATTATACAGCGCCTGGGGGGGGGATGTGGAAGGCATTCAGGCTTAATTCGGGGAACTGGAGCACAGATCCAATTCCCTAAATCAAGAGCCCCTCACCAACATCAAGGAACCTTCCTTGAGGGGTAACAGGGAACAAGAGAGGAAATCAAAATGTAGAAAACGGAGAGGCACGCAGGACTATGTGAGAGATACTGTTTACTGCACAAAACTGTTGAAGTTATCAAGTATATCAAATGACACAGTAGAAGTTCTAGGTATTAAAGGAGAAAATAGGAATCAGGTAATGATAGCTGCCTTGAAAATCTTGAAAAGCTCCACACCAAGTATTATCTTCCCAAATATAAAATGTAAAATGGGTCATCACAGCACTGTACGAGAAATAGTTGGTGAAGCACTCTAGCTGCACAGGTACATACCAGGTAACTAGCAGGGTTTTGTGAACAAAGTTTGCACCGAACCAAAAGATAACAGTTATCACTAAATATGTAAATACACTTGTTTTGATCTTCACAAACAACGAGGAACTAATCAGACACATAATAACAAAAACAATATACCTGATAGCAACATCAAAGAAGTACAAACAAGTATAAACTCAGAGTTTGGGAACTCCAGTGATAATGTACAAGAAGGAAGATTCAGGAAATTTTATTCAACAATCATAGAATTAACTGGGACAAAATTTATAAAGAACTAGCACACACATCTTGGGGAAAGTCATGCGCACCCAAAACCCTCACGGTGCCTGGAAAAGCTTAAAACAGAAGCGTACTTAGAGTGTATTAGACATGTCCCATTAGCAAAAAGAGAGCGTAGAAGAATATGCAGAACAGCACAATTTGCAAAACCCAAGCCTGTATACCTTTACCTTTGAAGAGTTTCGAGAGTTTCACTACTCTCGGAGCCCGGCCATGAGCCAAACTCGTCCGGTGCTTGCCTTGTCAACCAGGCTGCTTCTGCTGGAGGCCCGCTGCCCCACATATCCATCACAGCCTGGTTGATCTGGCACCTGGTGAAGATACTTGTCCAGTTTCCTCTTGAAGAATTCTACACTTGTTCCAGCAGTGTTTCTGATATCTTCTGGTAAGATGTTGAATAATCTGGGACCTCGAATGTTGATACAGTGTTCCCTTATTGTCCCCACCGCACCCCTGCTCCTGATTGGCTTTATTTTACACTTCCTTCCATATCTCAATCCAGTGTGTTGTTATGGCAGTGTGCAGATTTGGGACCAGGCCCTCGAGTACTTTCTAGGTATATATTATTATGTATCTTTCTCTCCTCCGCTCCAATGAGTACTTGTTCAAGATTTGAAGGTGTTCCCAGTAATTTAGGTGCTTTCCTGGCTCAATGTGAGCCGTAAAAGATCTCGGGGTAGTCAGCACTGAATAATATTCTAAATGAGGGAGCACTAGCGATTCAAAGAGTGTCACCATTGGCATTATTTCCCTTGTTTTGAAAGTTCTCAATACCCACCCCGTCATCCTCCTGGCTGTCGTGATCTTTGTTTTGTTATGGTCTTTAAAAAAAAAGGTCAGCTGACATAATTATTCCCAGGTCTTTTACGTGTTCATTTCGTTCTATTTGGTGACCCTCTTGAGTTTTGTATATAATGTTCCTTTCGAGTTCTTCATTCCTTCCATACCTAAGCAGCTGGAACTTATCACCACTGAACGTCATGTTGCTCTCCACTGCCCACTGGAAAACTCTGTTTATGTCTTCCTGTACTTTTTCAGTGTCCTCTACCGTAGTGACTTTCATGCTTACTTTAGTGTCATCTGCAAATGATGATACAAAAATGTGAAGGTGTTTTTATCTATGTTTTGAGGATGAGAAACAGCAGAGGTGCCAGGACAGTGCCTTGGGGCACTGAGCTTATTACCTTGCTGATGTTCGATCTTGCTCTATTCACTACTACTGTTCGTGTTCTGTGTTTTAGGATCCGAAAATCCATCCATTTTAGACCCGAGAGATCATGCCTGTCACTACTGCTAAGTCACTAGGAGAGAGTTATAGAGACGTTGGAAGAAAACCAAAACGCACATGTGGTATCCATAGATATTGCAAAGGCGTTTGACAAATGCAATCATGGGGTGATTCCACACAAAAATGAGGGCCACAGACATAAAAGAGAAGGTATGTATATGGATTTTCAACTTTCTGTTAGAATGAACACAAATAGTAGTAAGAAACAGAGCAAAATCCAACAACAGCAAAGATTACAGCTTGGTAACCTAAGGCATGATCCTGGCGCCTCTACTGTATCTGATTGTCATAGCAGTGTAAAAATAGTCGCCAGAGATTTGTATCATTCTCTTCGGATGACACCAAAATAAGTATGAAACTCATCTTGGTAGAAGATACGCAGGAAGATATAAACAGGGTTTTTCCTGTGAGGCGATAAGTACCGGCTGCTTGGATATGGAAAGATGATAATAAACTATGCACGATTAGGGTCACAAGTGACATGGTCCTTAGGCAAATAGATAAATTAAAACCTAACAAATCCCCAAGCCCTGATGAACTGTATGCAAGGGTTCTAAAGGAATGTAAAGAGAAGCTTAGCAAACCTCTGGCTAATCTTTTCAACATATCACTACAGACTGGAATGGTGCCAGATAAGTGGAAAATGGCAAATGTGATACCTATTTTCAAAGCAGGTGACAGGTCCTTAGCTTCGAACTATAGACCAATAAGCCTAACCTCTATAGTGGGAAAATTTATGGAATCAATAATTGCCGAGGCAGTTCGTAGCCACCTTGAAAAGCATAAATTAATCAACGAATCTTAGCACGGTTTTACAAAAGGGCGTTCCTGCCTTATGAATTTATTAACTTTTTTCACTAAGGTATTTGAGGAGGTAGATCATGGTAATATGATATTGTGTATATGGACTTCAGTAAGGCTTTTGACAGGGTCCCACATCAGAGACTATTGAGGAAAATTAAGGCACATGGAATAGGAGGAGAATTTTTTTCCTGGATAGAGGCATGGCTGACAAATAGGCAGCAGAGAGTTTGCATAAATGGGGAGAAATCAGACTGGGGAAGCGTCACGAGCGGTGTTCCACAGGGGTTAGTGTTGGGCCCCCTGTTGTTCACAATCTACATAAATGACATTGATGAGGGCATAAAGAGCGACATAGCAAGTTTGCCGATACCAAAATAGGCCGTCGAATTCATTCTGACGAGGACATTAAAGCACTCCAGGAAGATTTGAATAGACTGATGCAGTGGTCGGAGAAGTGGCAGATGCAGTTTAATATAGACAAATGCAAAGTTCTAAATGTTGGACAGGAAAATAACCATGCCACATATAAACTAAATAATGTAGATCTTAATATTACGGATTGCGAAAAAGATTTAGGAGTTCTGGTTAGCAGTAATCTGAAACCAAGACAGTGCATAAGTGTTCGCAATAAAGCTAACAGAATCCTTGGCTTCATATCAAGAAGCATAAATATTAGGAGTCCTCAGGTTGTTCTTCAACTCTATATATCCTTGGTTAGGCCTCATTTAGATTATGCTGCACAGTTTTGGTCACCGTGTTACAGAATGGATATAAATGCTCTGGAAAACATACAAAGGAGGATGACAAAGTTGATCCCATGTATCACAAATCTTCCCTATGAGGATAGACTGAGAACCCTGAATCTGCACTCTAGAAAGGCGTAGAATCAGGGGGGATATGATTGAGGTGTATAAATGGAAGACAGGAATAAATAAAGGGGATGTAAATAACGTGCTGAAAATATCTAGCCTAGACAGGACTCGTAGCAATGGTTTTAAGTTGGAAAAATTCAGATTCAGGAAAGATATAGGAAAGCACTGGTTTGGTAATAGAGTTGTGGATAAGTGGAACAAACTCCCGAGTACAGTTATAGAGGCTAAAACGTTGTGTAGTTTTAAAAATAGGTTAGATAAATACATGAGTGGGTGTGGGTGGGTGTGAGTTGGACCTGATTAGCTTGTGCTACTAGGTCAGATGCCGTGTTCCTTCCTTAAGTGAATGTGACCTGACCTGACTAAGTTGGGGCATTGGCTTAAGCCGGTAGGAGACTTGGACCTGCCTCGCATGGGCCAGTAGGCCTGCTGCAGTGTTCCTTCTTTCTTATGTTCTTATAAAGAACTCAAAAGAGAGACGGAGTGGATGATGAGAACTTTCAAAAGAAAGGAAATAGTGCCAATGGTGACATTATTCAAATCGCTTGAGCTCTCTCGTGAAGAGTATTGTTCAGCGTTGATGCCCCCAGTCTGGGCAGGAGAGATATCAGCTGGAACACATACAGAGATCATTTACGACTTGCATAGAGCCAATAAAGCATTTAAATTATTGGGAACGCCTGAGAATGAGTCCTAAGTATGTACTCACTGAAGCCAAGAAGGAATAAATACATGATAATATATACGTGGAAAATACTTAAGGGCCTAGTTCTAAATCTGCATACTGAAATCGGATACTGGATATGGGAGGAAATGTAAAATAAACTCAGTGAAAAGCTGGGGCGACGTGGGCACAATAAAAGAACATTATATCAACATCCATGATCC
The DNA here is from genome assembly GCF_038502225.1 of Cherax quadricarinatus. NCBI lineage: Eukaryota > Metazoa > Arthropoda > Malacostraca > Decapoda > Parastacidae > Cherax > Cherax quadricarinatus. Next base: position 18,582,224 of record NC_091373.1, read on the forward strand.
TAAACTAATCTATACCAACCAGAAGATATCAGAAACACTGCTGGGACAAGTAGTGAGGTTTTCAAGAGGAATCTAGACGAGTATCTCCACCAAGTGCCAGATCAACCAGGCTGTGACGGATATGTGAACCAGTGTATCACCAGCAGTAACACCCTGGTTGACCAGGCAAGCAACAGTCAAGCCTGGCCCATGGCCAGGCTTGACTGTTGCTTGCTTCTGGAGCCTGACCCATGCCCAGGCTCCAGAAGAAGAAAAACTCTCGAAACTCATCAAAGGTACCAAAAGTAGTTAGAAACGATATGCAAGGAAAAGAAGAGATGATAATTTGAAAATGATATAACATCAAAGGCCATAACAGAACCCAAAAGTTGCTCCACAGCCTTGTAAGGAAAACAGACGACTGTGAAGGAACAAAGACTGAGGAAAGAAGTGACGCTAAGAAAGAAATATGAGAAGCGCTTAGCAAGATTTAAAGAAGTCTTTACAGAAACAAGTGGAGAACTACTGGAAGGTACTTTAGTTAGAAGAGACCAACTGGTACTGGAGGGTATCAACACAACAAAAGAAGCGATAAAACTACATGAGCTGGACATAACAAAAGCAATGAGACCAGATAATATATTTCAATGAGTGCTGAGAGAAAGAAAAAGCAAAACAACTATGCGACTCAATATCAAAGGTATTCAGCCTTTCCCTCTAATCAGAACAGCTGCCAGAAAATAAGAAAATGACAAATGTGGTTCCTGTTTATAAAAAAAAGAGAACAGATAAATACTGAATTACAGGCCAGTATCTTTAACATTTTTACTCTCAAAAGTTCTGGTGAAGATAGGAAGAAAAAGATACTGAGACACCTGAATATAAGATACTTAACAGAAAACCAGCGTACATTTTGAGAAGGAAAAAAACATGTCTCACAAATTTGCTTGAGTTCTGCAACAGTCACAATAATAAAAAAAGAACTACAAGGATGGGTGGAATGCATTTTTTGGACTGGAGAAAAACATTTAATACAGTGCCATGCCAGAGATTAGTCCAGAAATTAAAACAAGCAGTGCTCTAGTGAATGAAGGAGCACCTCAGTAACAGAAGGTAGTAACGGATGAGACATCGGAATGGGAGAGAGTAATAAGTGAAGCTCGGCAAGGTTCAGTGAATGACCTACCAGAGGGGACTGAGTCCTGTGTGCCAATGTTTGCTGAGGATGTAGAAACTAATGAGAAGAATAAGAACAAAAGAGGAGAGATAAACTTCAGAGATACCTCAACAGACTACACGTGTGGCTAAAGATGCGGCTTCTAGGACATACAGTGCAGCACAGGCAGAGAGAAGCGGCAAAAATCAGAAAATAAAAGGACCTGGGGTGAATATAACATCTAGCATATCGCTAGAATGCCATGGTTGTGGATGAGTGGAACAAACTCCCGAGTACCGTCATAGAAGCTAAGACGTTGTGTAGTTTTAAAAGTATGTTAAACACATGAGTGGGTGTTGGTGAGTGAGTTGGACCTGACTAGCTTGTGCTACTAGGTCAGATGCCGTGCTCCTTCCTTAAATGAATGTGACCTGACCTGACTAGGTTAGGGGGTTGGCTTAAGCCAGTAGGAGAATTGGACCTGCCTCGCATAGGCCAGAAGGCCTGCTGCAGTGTTCCTTCTTTCTTATGTTCTTAATTAAGAGGACCAGGATGAAGGGGACACAGGAAGACACAGATAAGCCACAGGGATGGGAGGAAGTATTTCTTTTGTCTCAGGGTGGTTGAAAAGTGGGATGACGTGGATGAGGCAGTGGTGGAGGTGGCTTGGATGAGGCAGTGGTGGAGGTGGCTTGAATGAGGCAGTGGTGGTGGCGGCTTGGATGAGGCAGTGGTGGAGGTGGCTTGAATGAGGCAGTGGTGGAGGTGGCTTGGATGACGCAGTAGTGGAGGTGGCTTGGATGAGGCAGTGGTGGAGGCAGTCAATATACAGCTTCAAGAGTAGATATGACAAGGCCCAAGAGGCCAGAAGTCAATGATGCCAATCAAAATGGTGTAGGGTGAGGGGCCAAGAGCCATAGTTACACTCGTACATTTTTGAAAGTTTCTTGGTCACGTTGTAACGTACCACTCGTTTTTTTCATATTTAAATGAACTTATCTGTTGTTCAACACAGATTATCTTAGGTATGACACTTTCCCTAACACCAATTAACCCACCCTAGTATAACCTATCTTCTAATTAAGAAAACAGTATTTGTAGAACAAGTGTAGAAGTCACTGAGAGGAAACTCGAAAAGTGCCTGATCAACTAAGCTGTGATGGTTAAAATGGTAGAATTACCGACAAAATGTTATTTAAATGGACACATAAACTAATGTTACAAAGGTCTTGGAAAGCGACGCGTTACCACAGTAAAATATCACATTAGTTGCATCTGTGTCCATGTACCTAACATATGATGGACATATGGGCCAGTGGGCCGCCACCAGTAACAGCCTGGTTGACTAGCCAAGCACCAAACAAGCATAGTCCAGGGTTGGTCTGCCTGACTAGGGAAATTCTCGAGTCCCGTCAAAAATAAAGGTAAGTTAGAGGAATCTTAAAAACAAATAACGCTGGGAATCTTCTATCAAAATATAACTTGGAAAATGAGGACAGTTTGGCAGAGGAGAGTTGGAGGTGCGGGTAAGTTGGCTCACTTCACTGTCCCTAGTCTAACCCAAATGTGGCGCAGTGACGCCAATATGTAGGCTAGTGTCCCAGCACCCTGCTGCTGCTGCACCACCCACAACCACCACCACGGCGGCGGCGGCGCCCCACCACCACCACCCAATACTACGCTTACCACGGACAAAACACGTACGTTAATTAATGCAGTATAGATAAACATATAAGCGACAAAGTTTCACGTGGTAAACAGGAATATACAAGTCAGCAGAAAACACACCAAGTGCAGAGTTTATATACAAGAGAGAAGTGGAAAGTGAGGTGCAGAAGGGAGGTTCATTACGTCATGTCACTGTTCTCAGGATGTCTGCTGAAGTGATGTTCTAAATGTTTGGTGAGAACAAACACGACATGACGCACCAGTCACTTCACGCCTTCTCTAGTGACATGAACAAGATAAACTTTGTCATTTAGATAGTTTTTTCAATATTGCAATACAGTTTCATATTTGTTCCAGTCTGTAGGTATTACCATACCACAGTACCCCCACCCTCCCACCATAACACCAGATATCTCCCACTTTAACCTCACACAACCCCACAACCTCATGCCACAACATCACACAACTCCCACCATAACATCACGCAACCCCCACTATAACATCACACAACTCCCACCATAACATCACGCAACCCCCACTATAACATCACACAACTCCCACCATAACATCACGCAACCCCCACTATAACATCACACAACTCCCACCATAACATCACGCAACCCCCACTATAACATCACACAACTCCCACCATAACATCATACAACCCCCACTATAACATCACACAACTCCCACCATAACATCATACAACTCCCGCCACAATATCGCACAACTCCCACCATAACATCACGCAACCTCCACTATAACATCACACAACTCCCACCATAACATCATACAACCCCCACTATAACATCACACAACTCCCACCATAACATCATACAACTCCCGCCACAATATCGCACAACTCCCACCATAACATCACGCAACCCCCACTATAACATCACACAACTCCCACCATAACATCATGCAACCCCCACTATAACATCACACAACTCCCACCATAATATCACACAACTCCCACCATAACATCACACAACTCCCACCATAATATCGCACAACTCCCACCATAACATCACGCAACCCCCACTATAACATCACACAACTCCCGCCACAATATCACAACTCCCACCATAATATCACACAACTCCCACCCTAACATCACACAACTTCCACCATAATATCACACAACTCCCACCCTAACATCACACAACTCCCACCATAATATCGCACAACTCCCACCATAATATCACACAACTCCCACCATAATATCATACAACTCCCACCATAATATACAACTCCCACCATAACATCACACAACTCCCACCATAATATCGCACAACTCCCACCATAACATCACGCAACCCCCACTATAACATCACACAACTCCCGCCACAATATCACAACTCCCACCATAATATCACACAACTCCCACCCTAACATCACACAACTTCCACCATAATATCACACAACTCCCACCCTAACATCACACAACTCCCACCATAATATCGCACAACTCCCACCATAATATCACACAACTCCCACCATAATATCATACAACTCCCACCATAATATACAACTTCCACCATAACATCACACAACTCCCACCATAATATCGCACAACTCCCACCATAACATCACACAACTCCCACCATAACGTCACACAACTCCCACCATAACATCACACAACTCCCACCATAACATCACACAACTCCCACCATAACATCACACAACTCCCACCATAACATCACACAACTCCCACAATAACATCACACAACTCCCACAATAACATCACACAACTCCCACCATAATATCACACAACTCCCACCATAACATCACACAACTCCCACCATAAGGCGTGTTTCTTTCAACCTGTTGTCTATGTTCCCCATCAGTAAAATGGGTACCTGGGTGTTAGTCGACTGGTGTGGGTCGCATCCTGGGACACTGACCTAAGGAGGCCTGGTCACAGACCGGGCCGCGGGGGCGTTGACCCCCGGAACTCTCTCCAGGTATAACATCACACAACTCCCACCATAACATCACACAACTCCCACCATAACATTATACAACTCCCACCATAACATTACACAGCCTTTCCACCATTATACTACACAGATCCCCTATCATAACACACAACACTTGCATTAAACACTGGTACATCACACAGTAATTTCCACGCTCGCACATACTCTTCTATGTTCATCTGCACTAATGTTACACCACACTACAACCACCCAAACCCATACCTTCCCTAATACACCACTCCTGACGTTTAATGACATTGTAGAATCATCGTGAACTTCAATACGACAATCCTGATCCTCAGTAAGACCATCCTGACCTTCAGTACGACAATCTTGATCCTCAGTAAGACCATCCTGACCTTCAGTACGGCAATCTTGATCCTCAGTAAGACCATCCTGACCTTCAGTACGGCAATCTTGATCCTCAGTAAGACCATCCTGACCTTCAGTACGGCAATCTTGATCCTCAGTAAGACCATCCTGACCTTCAGTACGACAATCTTGATCCTCAGTAAGACCATCCTGACCTTCAATACGACAATCCTGATCCTCAGTAAGACCATCCTGACCTTCAGTACGACAATCCTGATCCTCAGTAAGACCATCCTAACTTTCAGTACGACAATCCTGATCTTCAGTAAGACCATCCTAACCTTCAGTAATATTGCCCGATCACTTGTTCCCTTCGTCATGTTATTCCAACACTTCCTACCCACTAGGAGGCGGTGGGAAGGAAGGGGGTGACAACTGCTAAAGAATACCTGAAGAATGTTTTCAGGGGTCAACGCCTCAGTCCCAGATGTGGCCTCCCGGTAGATCAAAACCTTATCAACCAGAAAATTCCTGTTGGTGGCATGCAGTTCAACGTACAAACCACAGCTTAAATGATCAGGAACTGATTTAAGGAACTTACCCAATGCCTTCTTGAAGACAGCCAAAGGTTTGTTGGTAATTTTTCTTATGCATAAAAGGAGGGCGTTGAAAAGTTGAGGATCTGTGACACTTAATAAGTTCCCCCTTAGCTCACTTACTGCACCCCAGCTTTTTACTGGAGGTACTGTGCACTGTCTGTTAAGTCTCTTGCTTTCATACCAAGTAATTGCAGTGTGGAGAGTTGGGATCAGTTCCTCTAGAATTTTCCAGGTGTAAATTATAATGTAATGTGAAAGTTTTCTGTACGTTTTTTAGCTCAGCTTGTCCTTTCATTGTGGGGATGGGGAAAAACGACAACTGGCTGCAGAGACAGAAAAAGCTTAGCCATCGAGCTGAGGTGAATGGTGCTCAAGCACTTAGTTCAGAGGGTGAAGCCAATTCCGAAACTGGTACTAAAGTACCCAGATGGAGAGGAGAGGAGAGCAGAAAGAGAAAGAGAAAGAGAAAGAGAGAGAGAGAGAGAGAGAGAGAGAGAGAGAGAGAGAGAGAGAGAGAGAGAGAGAGAGAGAGAGAGAGAGAGAGAGAGAGCTGGGACTGAGTTGTGGTTGAACCAACAGAGCAAATCTAGATTCAATGAACAAAACGTAAGATCTCATAGCTGTGTAAAAGAGCACTGTATTAACCCAAAATACCGTTATAATATTTCCCTCTCGGTAAACTTGTGTAAGTGGTAATATGCCAGTAGCTGCGTATCCCTCATTTATTGGTATCTCATTGTCCCTAGTAATTTTTCCCTAAATATAAAATGAATGATTATTCATGTTTAACAGAATAACTCTACTGAGTATGTTTTGAGTGCTAAATATTGTTCACAAATCAATCGGACTGATTAAGTGGAGTGTTAGTGGTGGAAGGTTTTCTACAGATAAGCGAAGAGGAAGCTCACACCCCCATGGTCTTACAAATTTTATTATACCCATCCTGGCCTTCGGTATGACAATCCTGACCTTCAGTACAACCATCCCGATATTCAGTACATACCTTTGTTACCAATGATGGATTTCGCGAGTTTTCCTACTGGAAAATAAGTCACTGTGTCTGACTTTTTTGGGTTATCCCAGGTTCTCTACACATATGCTGCCATGTATGATAATTTATGTAACTGTATTTGTGTATACCTGAATAAACTTACTCACTTACTTATTTAGTCTTAGCTCGGCTACCAGGACATTGTTCCGGAGACCACAGCCCCATCGACCCGGTCCTTGACCAGGCCTCCCAGTGGATCAGGGCCTGATCAACCAGGGTATTTCTGCTGGCCGCACGCAATCCAACGTACGAACCACAACTGGGCTTTTCAGACAGCTCCTTCTTGAAGACAGCCAGAAGTCTATTCGTATTTCCCCCTTTATGTATGATGGTAAGGTGTTGAACAGTCTTGGGTTCCGGACACTTAATGCGTTTTTTCTCAGTGTACTCATGCACCCCTTCTTTTCATTGGGGCTATGTTGGACCGTGTGCAGATTTAAGACTAGTCCCTCTAGGTTTTCCAGGTGCAGATTATGACAAGTCTTTTTCGCCTGCGTTCCAGGGAGCACAGGTCAAGGGATTTCAAACGTTCCGTTATTAAGGCGCTTGACTGTTGCTGCCGGCGGCCTGCCGGTCCAAAGAGCCAACACAGCTTGGTAGATCTGAAACATGGAGGAGGTACTTGACGAATTTCCTCTTGAAGATTTCTATGCTCCAGCAGTGTTTCTGGTATCTTTTGGTAAGATATTTAATAATCTGGGATCACAGATGTTGATACAATGTTATCTTATTGTTCCCACAGCGCCCCCTGCTTTTCACTAGGTTTATTACGCACTTCCATATCTCTCACTCCAGTATGTTGTTGTGGCAGTGTGAAGATGTGGAACAAGGCCCTCAAGTACTTTCCACTTATATCGTATCATGTAATCCTCCTTCCCTCCAGCCAAAATATATTTAGGACTTTGAGGAGTTCAAGTAATTTAAATGCTGTGTCGACTCTAGTTGGGTTGCAAATATCTGTATCTGTTCTGGCTTTGATATCGCTGCTGCCATGAACCAAACCATCAACATTCAATAATGCTTTAACTGAGGGAGTACAAGTGATCTGAAAGTTTCATGATCCATTCTGCCATTTTTCTGGCAGTCACGACATTTACTTTATTACTACGTTTTTTTTTTTAAATGTCAGCTGACAGTATTACACACAGGTCCGTCATATGATCCTTTTGTTCTGTTTTTTTTATCCTCTTCAATTTTGTACATGTTCCTTTCCAGGTTTTGGTTCTATCTCAGCAGTTGGAACTTGTCACCATTGAAGACTTCACTTGGTATATCTTTTCTGCATTTTTTCCGTGTCTTCTACCAAAGAGATTTATTTCCATGTATATTTTGGTGTCATCTACAAATGATACAAAACAGTGGCGAGTGTTGCTTTTCTATGTCCGCTTTAAAGATAAGAAACTGTAAAGGTGCTAATGCTAAATTTAGTTCTGTTCACTAGGACTTTTTTTTCTCTCTCTCAGAAAGAACATTCACTTCCCTACTTTTCTTCCCATCAACCTTATTTCGTGTGCAATCACCCCATGACTGCATTTCTCAAAGGTTTATGCAAAACCCATGTATACCACTCTGCCTACCTACGAGCCTGGCCCACGGCCGGGCTCCGAGAGTAGCAAGACTCGAGACTCATCAATGGTATATAAGGCATATCAAAGGTACCACATCTGAATTTTGGTTTTCTTCTAATACTTCAATAAATCTGTCATAGGGTTTAGAAGTTATGACAAGCATGATTTTTCTGCTAGATTTGTCCTAGTTAGGTTGTGCTGTTACATAAAATTTGCATTTTAGCATATCATCACCCCTTTCACATCGCGATGTTTGAGCTACTGGTCAGCAATATTTGGCTAATGCTCTACTGCCTCCTTCATGCAAAGGAGCTATTTCTATACTCTTTAAGCACTCTAGAAACCTACTTGATCAGGCCTTGATCCACCAGGAGGATTATCTGGGACTGACGCACAGTGTTCTTGATCTTGGACACATCCTTCAGGAATTTTCCTAGATCTAAGCCCTTTCGCGAAAGGATACTGAATACTCGAGCTACTGGTATTTGGCACATCATTATAAGAAATTCTATGAATCCAGCCCAGATGCTGCATGAATGGTCATGTTTTCTATTAATTTTTCAGATTTTGTAGGATTAGTGCTCATGTCAGTTATGTGGTATGTGTTGTTTTCAGAGCTGATGACAAAAAATTCTGCATTCTCCAGCCTGGTATCATGTAGCGGACTGCTGAACAATGATTCACACTGCACTCTTGGAAATTCGCTCATCTTTTTCATCGTAGGTGAATGAACCACCTGTGATTAATCCTCCAATTCTACAGGTAGTTCTTAATTTGGATTTTGAATATTTGTAAAAATATTTGGGCCTTGAAGAACAGAGCTTTTCACTATGAAAGAAGTCTTTGGTTTCACTCTGTTCACTATTACACTGTGGCTTATAGGCATTAGAAAATTCATTAAATATCTACGTGTCCATTTTTGTACGTATTTTAAAAGTTCAAAGGCTAATGCAAAGATATGTAAACTATATCCGCCTAAAGCTCGTCTTCTGCTCCATCTAAGATCATGATGCCCAGGGTTGTGCAAGTGTTGAGCTTTTCATGTGATTAACAACCTTGCTTCTTAAGATTCGAAGATTTGAATACAATCATGTGGGACGTCAGCATTATAGGTCTACATTTTTATGTGACTGCTTTACTGTTGCGTTTGTGGAGTGGGGTTATGTTGGCGGTTTTTAGGAGCTGTAAGATTCCTGTGTTTATCCTCCTCCTCCACACAACATACAAGGCATGATATTGTGGTTTCTTGCAAATGTTGATGACTGGAGTTGCACGAGTTAGGGCTTGGGGTAGAGTGCAGGGGTATGCAATCTATGGCTTTTTCGAAGCCATTATATTCTGTCCCTCATATTCCATAGTTAATTATCTCACTGACCCTCAGTAACATTCTACGACCGTCCTGATCTTCATCATTATACTATAATGGGCATTGCCAAACACCTGAGTGAATTCAAGAGGGAAGTACGTAAGCTTCGATATACCTCTGATATACCTTCGAAAGTTTCGAAAGTTTCACTACTCTCGGGGCCCGGCCATGGGCCAGGCTCGTCTGGTGCTTGCCTGGTCAACCAGGCTACATAACTACGTAAACTCCTAGAGTCGTTTACTTATCAGCCAGGGTGTGGTGCATATGTTGAATTGTGTGCTGCAAGCACCACCAGCCAGGCTGATCAGGCCAGAAACCAGGTGGTTTATTCTGGGAGCGGGCAACGAGAGCAATATAGTTTTGTGTTGTGACATGCTAACACTGCTAGCATATACTTGAGATGCCTCAGTGTGTAGCCAGGCTGCCAGAATACATTAATTATAACAGGATATACCCATATAGTGTTATGACGCACACAAAATGTGTTATGATATACACACGTTGTGAGGATACACACGCAGTGTAAATGTACACTCACGTCAGGTTAGCTTACACAGGAGCAGATTTGGGTCAGTGGGACTGCTGCAGCTCAGAGTTGACTGGTCGATGGTGGAGCTCTGCTTGTCTACCAAACCCGGTATGATGTTGCACCTACCACTACCACCACCACAATACCCGGTATGATGTTGCACCTACCACCACCACCACAATACCCGGTATGATGTTGCACCTACCACCACCACCACAATACCCGGTATGATGCTGCACCTACCACCACAACACCCGGTATGATGTTGCACCTACCACTACCACCACAACACACAGTATGATGTTGCACCTACCACTACCACCACCACACCCGGTATGATGTTGCACCTACCACTACCACCACCACACCCGGTATGATGTTGCACCTACCACTACCACCACCACACCCGGTATGATGTTGCATCTACCACTACCACCACCACACCCGGTATGATGTTGCATCTACCACTACCACCACCACACCCGGTATGATGTTGCACCTACCACTACCACCACCACACCCAGTATGATGTTGCACCTACCACTACCACCACAACACACAGTATGATGTTGCACCTACCACTACCACCACCACACCCAGTATGATGTTGCACCTACCACTACCACCACCACACCCGGTATGATGTTGCACCTACCACTACCACCACCACACCCGGTATGATGTTGCATCTACCACTACCACCACCACACCCGGTATGATGTTGCATCTACCACTACCACCACCACACCCGGTATGATGTTGCATCTACCACTACCACCACCACACCCAGTATGATGTTGCACCTACCACTACCACCACAACACCCGGTATGATGTTGCACCTACCACTACCACCACAACACCCGGTATGATGTTGCACCTACCACTACCACCACAACACCCGGTACGATGTTTGTGAGGGAAAAGTTCAATAGATAGGAGTAGCGATGGAGTATATAGTAACAATAGTTTCATTGCCGGCTACTTGTTAAGGTAGGGTAAGTCAAGCTCCCGCTATTCCCCCCCCCTTTTTTTCCCCCTCCCCGAAAGTGATAGTTTGATTGCCGGCTACTTGTTAAGGTAAGTCTAGCTCCTGCTATTCCCATCTTTTTTCCCCCACCCAGAAAGTGATAGTTTGATTGCCGGCTGCTTGTTAAGGTATCCCTTCCCCTCCTTCCCCCCCCCCTGAAAGGTGACGTGTGGGGCTCTGGTCCAAACAGTAATCACTAGACTCACAGCTCCCAGCACTACTGTAAGTACATGCCTGCCTTGTATTCTAGTGGATTTATTGGTTGAAAACTTCACTTTTGACCAATAATAAACTTAGTCCTTTCAGTCTTGCTCTAAGTTGACTGTTGTGATAATCACATCTTTTAGGTATTGCACTTATCATGGAGAGTGATTTCTTAAGTAGTGGGTAACCTGTCTATCTTTCCAGCTTGGATGACAGAGGGGGCCACCTGCCAATCAACGAGTAGAATTGAAGGAGACGGACTAACGTTCTGAGATGTCCCAAATTCTGATCCACTTACCTGTTTGTGTATGCAAGTAGCAGGATATAACCCCTCATCACTGCAGTGGAAAAAAAACCTGCTTTCCTGTCATCTGGACGGATTAATCATGGCTATACTGTGAAGAACTAGCCAGTGGGTTGTAACCAACACCTGCGACCCCCCCCCATCATCAGCAGCGGCTACGATTTCAACAACACACGCAGTGTCACCAACACCAGACACCCAAGTTTTATGTATATTAGCGTTGAATTCAGATATTTATATTTTTAATTTTCTTTAATGTAGGATCAATATTTCATATTTAAGTGTTTTATATTTTATATTTTCTAAATAATAAAGTGTTTATGTTTGTTATTATTTCTTTTTCTATACATTAATTTTCCTGAGGAGGAGCCAGCCTTAGTAATACTGACTGAAGTTGTTACAGGGCTGAGTAAGCCTTCACAAGTGGCGACCTTGCCAGGATCAACTCTACAGAATCAAGATTCAACTCCCTCTCGAATCTACCATTGGAACTTCAATGCCGCATACCAGAGACGGTTACCACCAGCCATGAGTAATCATTCTCTATGGTAGGACTACAGTACAGGTATTTAAAAGATTTGGTGATTGTTATAGTCTCAATTTATTGTAAGCCAAGTCAGGCAGGATATAATATTTAATTCTGCCACCTTTTTGTTCGAGCTTGAAACACTTTGGAGGATTAGACTCTAGGGACCCGAGATTTTCCAGTGACAATTTGTTTCATTGAGCTCTTTATTATATCAAGGGAACTGTCGTAGGACACTCTTGATTTGTTGGTGAGATGAGAAGATTGGATGGTCAAGTGACCCCATTCTACTTACCGTTTGCTCGGAACCGGCATAGAACCCTTCGTTTTAATTAATACATATTGTTTAATTGAAGTAGGGATCGAGCCCTCTGGTTTATTTACAGTTTGAGCGGAGCAGGAATTGAACCCTCCATTTTCTTTGATACCCATTTCATTTTTCCCCAGTAGTTTAAGTTATTCTTGCAAGTATGGAGGAATACCAGTTTTGGATGAATGCTGGAAGTTAGGAATAACAGGGAAAAATTTAGAATCTTTCATTAGTGCTAAAATCCAGGAAAGAATTGAAAAGGAGAGATTGAGAATCGAAAGAGAAGACAAAAAAGAGTGTGAGAGACTTGATCGTGAGGAGAGAGCTAAAGTATGTGAGGAACAAGTTAAATTAAGGGAACTTGAGGAAAGAGCAAAGGATAGAGAATATGAGTTAAGGGAGAGAGAAAAGGATCGCGAGCTCGAACAAGCTCGCCTTGAATTAGAGAATAAAAAGTTAACTTTCTCACAGCAATTAGATGAAGGAGTAATGGAACAACGTGCAGCTAGTGCACATATTCCAACACCTAATTTACCTCCCTTCACAGAGGGGGAAGACATAACTTCATACATTATCAGGTTTGAAAATACCGCTATCCTCTGTGAATGGCCTGCTGACACCTGGGCTACCAGGTTAGGAATGTTATTTTCTGGTACCACTTTGAATATCTATGCAACTTTGTCGCAGAATATCATATGTAATTATAACCTACTGAAGAAGGCAATCCTTAAAGCATATCAAAAAACCACTAATTCTTACAGGAAAGATTTCAGGTATGCCACCTTACAGCCTGGCCAGAACTTTCAGCAGTTACAGGTAACACTCTTTCGTTTGTTCGACTTTTGGATAGAGAGTTCAGGAATTGATCGCAGTTATGAATCTCTTAGAGACTTCATGGTTGCTGACCAGTTCCTGACAGCTCTTCCCCATCAGATATGAACATTCATCAGAGAACGTAACCTGATTAAAGCTGAGGAAATTGCTGAGGCTGCTGAAATGTATGCTGAGGCTCACAATTCCTATAAAGACCTAAAGGGATCGAACCCTAAGGGCAAGGGTTCATCAGACCTTAAGAAATCAAAATCTCTAGTGGAAAGTACTGTATAATCCTCTGGGTTTAGCGCTTCCCCTTGATTATAATAATAATAGTGGAAAGTAAAATGACTTCTTTTATTCCTGTTTGTCATTTGTGTGGTGTTAAGGGACATAAACGTCCAGATTGTCCTTCTAAGAAGGTCCAAAAAGTTGGATGATGTTTTAAAGACTGTAATGACCAAGCACCCTTCTGTTCAGGAATAGTTAATGGACTTAATGTATCTACCATTTTACGAGACGCTGGATGCACATGTATAGTCATTTCTGATAAGCTGTTCCCTAACCTTAAAGAAACTCATTCCTCTGCTATACTTTCAGACTACTTGGGCCGTACGGACACTTTTCCTACCATCCGTTGTTACATTAGGTCTAAATGGTTCACAGGTTGGTCTGAAGCCGTACTAGCTCCCATCACTTCTTGCTCCGTACTAATAGGTAATGTAAAAGGTGCCATTCTTCCTTCTGAGGTTGACCTTTTATCACCAAAGATGGACATAAGTGTTTCAGATCCTCTTCCTGTAGAGTCAGAGAAGCCCCTCGAAAGCTCAGATGAGACAATGTCTCGTGAGATTCATGTGGGATTAAAAACCAGTGATGCTACTCTCGAAAGCGAGGTAGTAGGATCACCGGTTCACTTGTTAGATGAAAGTAAAGATATCGCCTCCGATACCATAAATGTCTTGACTAGGGCTCAGACCAAAGCCCAGGCTTCTCCTACTGTCCATCCTTTGATTTTCCCTGACTTTAAGCCTTTAGACATATCGAAGGACTCCTTTGTCAAGTTACAACGTAATTGCCCTTCTCTTCAGAATTGCCATAATGCCGCTAAACAAAATCAAGTTATCCAAAGGAAAAACTTTTCATATAAATTTGAATATATAAAAGGTATCTTGTACAAGTCAGTATTCAAATTAAATTCAGATAGACTATTCCATCTTAGTTGTTCCAAGTCAATGCAGAGAGACTGTTCTTAAAATGGCTCATGACCTGCCAGTGGCCGGACATTTCTCGCATCGTAAAACCTTAAATAAAATTAGGGAAACCTATTTTTGGCCAAAAATGTCCTCAGATGTCACTACCTATTGTAGATCGTGTAAAGTTTGCCAACTGTCATCCTCCCGAGGTACCAGGCGAGTACCTATGGTCAAAATGCCAGTCTTTACGGTACCTTTTGAAAGAGTAGCTATTGACATCGTTGGTCCTTTATCTCCACTTTCATCTGGGGACATAGATATACATTAACATTAGTTGATTATGCTTCGAGTTTCCCTGAAGCCGTACCCTTAAAGACCATAACTACTACAGAGGTGGCTGAAGCCCTTTTGTCCATCTTCTCCAGAGTGGGCATCCCTAGAGAAATTTTGTCTGACCGTGGGACACAATTCACATCTGACTTAATGCAACATTTCTACCAACTTCTGGGAGTGAAGCCTCTCTTCACCACACCCTATCATCCCAGCTGTAATGGGAGGATTGAGCGCCAGCATTCGATTCTAAAGTCCATTTTAAGGAAACTTTGCTCCCTTAAACCTAAGGAGTGGCATCGTTACCTACCCTGTGCTTTGTTTGCCATGAGGGAAGTTCCCAGTGATTCTTTGGGGTTTTCACCTTTTGAACTTCTCTATGGTAGACAGGCCAGAGGCCCATTGTCCATACTTCATGACTTATGGACTAATGAGGAGGTAAATGCTGAGGTTCAGTCTTCTTACCAGTTTCTCCTTGACCTTAGATCCAAACTTGAGGAGACCTCTGACATAGTTTCGAAAAACCTAAGCTTGTCAATGGACCAGTACAAAACCTATTTTGATTCCAAAAGTCAGAGGAGAAGTTTTAAAGTAGGGGATGAAGTTCTGGTACTTTTGCCTATCAAGTCAAATAAATTATTAGTAGCATGGAAAGGTCCATATAAAGTATTAAAAATTTGTGGGAAAGTTGACTACCTCATAGAAGTAAGGGGAAACCTAAGCTTTATCATATCAACATCCTTAAGAAATATTACCGAAAAAATTCAGTTAACTGCCTTAATAACTTTGACTTAGTTTTTCCACACAAACTTGATAAGACAACTGAAGAATGTAAGGTGTGTGTAATTGACACCTCTAATTTAGACTATGATGAAGAACTACATGACTTGGTGACTCTTGACCACTCGGGCGCAACCAACATTAATATTAATGAATCTTTGGATGACCATAAGAGACATGAACTACTTCAATGTGTAACTTTTCAGACGTCTTTACTGATATTCCAGGTGTTATCTCCACGGTAGTCCATAAGATTGACTTAGCGACGGACAATCCTATCAAACGAAAATTATACCCAGTTCCAGTTCACCTTAGGGATGCATTTGACCGAGAGGTAGACAAATTATTAAAACTAAAGATCCTTGAACCTTCAGTATCTGCATATTGCTCACCAGTAGTCATGGTTAAGAAGGAGGATAATTCATATAGACTTGCTATTGACTTCAGAGGCCTTAATGCTATAACTCGGTGGGATGCTGAGCCTATGCCCTTAATAGATAGCGATCTACACAAATTTTATGACTCTTCCTTCTTTTCAGAGATTGATATTGCGCAGGCATATCATCAAGCAATGTTAGATCCTTCTTCTAAGCAGTACACCGCTTTTCCTACACACCAAGGACTGATGCAATATAGAACTATGCCCTTCAGTTTGGTAACTGCCCGTGCTACCTACGTGAGACTGATGAGAAAAGTCTTGGGTAATATGCCAAATGTTTCAGTTTATTTTGATAACATTTATGTAATGACATCCATGTGGGGCAAACATATCCAAACATTAACATCAGTTTTGCTCACATGGCCTCACTGCCAAGCCGAAGAAATGCTTCCTTGGGTATAACAAGATTAGATATCTTGGACTGATACTTTCTAATAACTCTCTGCAGCCTCTCCCCAGTAAGATCAAAGCTTTATTAGAATTTAAATTCCCCAAAACCAAGAAGCTCATGTGTAGCTTTCTTGGTTCTGTAAATTTTTATGCACGGTTTATCCCGAACCTTACTGATCTTACAGGCATCTTATCCGACTGCCTTAAAAAGTCTGTGAAGAAACCTCTTGAGCTTTCCGACGTAGCTCGGGAAAAGTTTAATGAGATTAAAAGTATCTTTTCGAAAGACCCTATACTTAAGATTCCAGATATTAATAAAACATTTTGTTTAAGAACTGATGCCTCCAATACTGGCTTAGGTGCGGTGTTACTACAATACCATGATGGTACTCCCTTCCCTGTATGCTTCCTAAGCTGGAAACTCCTTCCCGCAGAAACGAGATACTCCACCATAGAAAAGGAATGTTTGGCCCTTGTGTGGGGTATCTCCAAACTTAAATTTTATTTGCTGGGAAAAGAATTCATTTTAGAAATGGACCACAAACCTTTGATATACCTAGAAACTTTTAAGGGAACCAACAGTCGCCTCTTGAGGTGGACATTGTCACTCCAGGCTTTTAAGTTCCATATTGTGTATATCAATGGTTCATCCAATTATTTCTCTGACTGGTTAAGTCGGGACAGTCAGTAGAAGATTTGTTGCCTTACGCGACTTCCACATGTTAGAACTTTTTCCTCGCCTATTCTTCTTATACTCCTTGACTATAAGTCTTGGTATGGGGGAGTGTGAGGGAAAAGTTCAATAGATAGGAGTAGTGATGGAGTATATAGTAACAATAGTTTCATTGCCAGCTACTTGTTAAGGTAGGGTAAGTCCAGCTCCCGCTATTCCCCCCCCCTCCCCTTTTTCCCCCTCCCCGAAAGTGATAGTTTGATTGCCAGCTACTTGTTAAGGTAAGTCTAGCTCCCGCTATTCCCGCCTTTTTTCCCCCACCCCGAAAGTGATAGTTTGATTGCTGGCTGATTGTTAAGGTAGGGTCAGTATAGGTCCCGCTATCTCTTCCCCTCCTTCTCCCCCCCCAAAAGGTGACGTGTGGGGCTCCGGTCCAAACAGTAATCACTAGACTCACAGCTCCCAGCACTACTGTAAGTACATGCCTGCCTTGTATTCTAGTGGATTTATTGGTTGAAAGCTTCACTTTTGACCAATAATAAACTTAGTCCTTTCAGTCTTGCTCTAAGTTGACTGTTGTGATAATCACCACATCTTTTAGGTATTGTACTTATCATGGAGAGTGATTTCTTAAGCAGTGGGTAACCTGTCTATCTTTCCAGCTTGGATGACAGAGAGGGTCACCTGCCAATCAACGAGTAGAATTGATGAAATGGACTAACGTTCTGAGATGTCCCAAATTCTGATCCACTTACCTGTATGTGTATGCAAGTAGCAGGATATAACCCCTCATCATTGCAGTGGAAAAAAAACCTGCTCTCCTGTCATCTGGACAGATTAATCATGGCTATACTGTGAAGAACTAGCCAGTGGGTTGTAACCAACACCTGCGACCCCTCCCCCATCATCAGCAGCGGCTACGATTTCAACAACACACGCAGTGTCACCAACACCAGACACCCAAGTTTTATGTATATTAGCGTTGAATTCAGATATTTATATTTTTCATTTTCTTTAATGTAGGATCAATATTTCATATTTAAGTGTTTTATATTTTATATTTTCTAAATAATAAAGTGTTAATGTTTGTTATTATTTCTTTTTCTATACATTAATTTTCCTGAGGAGGAGCCAGCCTTAGTAATACTGACTGAAGTTGTTACAGGGCTGAGTAAGCCTTCACAATGTTGCACCTACCACTACCACCACTACACCCGGTATGATGTTGCACCTACCACTACCACCACCACACCCGGTATGATGTTGCACCTACCACTACCACCACCACACCCGGTATGATGTTGCACCTACCACTACCACCACCACACCCGGTATGATGTTGCACCTACCACTACCACCACCACACCCGGTATGATGTTGCACCTGCCACCACCACCACCACACCCGGTATGATGTTGCACCTACCACTACCACCACCACACCCGGTATGATGTTGCACCTACCACTACCACAACACCCAGTATGATGTTGCACCTACAACTACCACCACCACACCCGGTATGATGTTGCACCTACCACTACCACCACCAGGTATGATGTTGCACCTACCACTACCACCACCACACCCAGTATGATGTTGCACCTACCACTACAACACCCGATATGATGTTGCACCTACCACTACCACCACCACACCCGGTATGATGTTGCACCTACCACTACCACCACAACACCCGGTACGATGTTGCACCTGCCACCACCACAACAACCGGTATGATGTTGCACCTACCACCACCACCACCACAACTGGTATGATGCTGCACCTACCACCACCACCACAACAACTGGCATGATGTTGCACCTACCACTACCACCACAACACCCGGTACGATGTTGCACCTACCACCACCACAACAACAACCGGTATGATGTTGCACCTACCACCACCACCACAGCAACCGGTATGATGTTGCACCTACCACCACCACACCCGGTATTATGTTGCACTTACCACTACAACACCCGGTATGATGTTGCACCTACCACCACCACACCCGGTATTATGTTGCACTTACCACCACCACCACACATGGAATGATGTTGCACCTACCATCACCACACCCACTATAATGTTGCACCTACCACCACACCCGGTATGATGTTGCACCTACCACCACCACACCCAGTATAGTGTTGCACCTACCATCACCACACCCACTATAATGTTGCACCTACCATCACACCCAGTATGATGCTGCACCTACCACCACCACCACCACTACCACCACACCCAGTATGATGTTGCAACTACCACCACCACACCCAGTAAGATGTACCTACTACCACCACACCACCCCGTATAATGTGGCTACCACTACACCCCGTATAATGTGGTCACCATCACCACACTACCCCGTATAATGTGGCTACCACCACACCACCCCGTATAATGTGGCTACCACCACTACACCACCCTGTATAATGTGGCTACCACCACCACACCACCCCGCATAATGTGGCTACCACCACCACCATCACACCACCCCGTACAATGTGGCTACTACTATCACCACACCATCCCGTATAATGTGGCTACCACCACCACCATCACCACACCACACCACCCCGTATAATGTGGCTACCACCACCACCATCACCACACCACACCACCCCGTATAATGTGGCTACCACCACCACCATCACACCACCCCGTACAATGTGGCTACCACCATCACCACACCACCCCGTATAATGTGGCTACCACCACCACCACCCCGTATAATGTGGCTACCACCACCACCCAGTATAATGTGGCTACCACCACCACCCAGTATAATGTGGCTACCACCACACCACCCAGTATAATGTGGCTACCACCACACCACCCAGTATAATGTGGCTACCACCACACCACCCAGTATAATGTGGCTACTACCACCACCCAGTATAATGTGGCTACTACCACCACCCAGTATAATGTGGCTACTACCACCACCTAGTATAATGTGGCTACTACCACCACCCAGTATAATGTGGCTACTACCACCACCTAGTATAATGTGGCTACTACCACCACCCAGTATAATGTGGCTACTACCACCACCCAGTATAATGTGGCTACTACCACCACCCAGTATAATGTGGACTCCAAAGAGTTTCATTAATTTAAAAGCGTTATTGGTTCCATGTGGGTCGTAAGAGATGTGTGTATGTGTTGCAGCTGTGATATCTCTCCTGCCCTGAAAGGAGCAATCAACACTGAACCAAATTCTTAGCAAGAAAGTACAAGTGATTTAAAAAGCATCACCGCCGGCATTACTTCCCATTGTTCTGAAAGTGTCATTAACCACCCCGTCATCTTTCACATGTTCCTTTCATTCTACATAGTGATGATCTTGTGTTCTGTATAAAGTGTCTCTGTTGAGTTCTTCACTCAGTTCACATCCCAAGTTTTTTTGTGTCTACTGGGGTGATTTTAATGTTTATTTTGGTATCTGCAAAGTGTTATATTTTGTGTCCACATTGAGAATAAGAAACAGTAGAGGCGTCAGGACCGTGTCTTAGGGGACTGACCTTCTTATATTGCTAATACTACATTTTTGCTCTGCTAATTACTACTCTTTGTGTTGTCTGTCAGAAAATTGAAAATTTATTTGCCTACTCTCACCATTACGCCGAACGTCCTCAAGTTATGTCCTACCACTCCAAGATCACCTTCGTCAAATGCTTTTTCGAAATCCGTGTAGCCCATATTTGCGTTTTGATTTTCTTCCAATTTTCCGTAATTCTGTTATAATGGTTTACTAGCTGTGACAAGCATGATATTCCGTCTCTAAATCCACGTTGGCGTGGATTGTCTTGGTTATGATGTTCCATAAATTTCGTAATTTGATATCTCACCATCCTTTAAAAGATTTTTATAATGTGCAACGTTAAGAATATTGGTCCGTAATATTTGGCTCTACTGCCTCCACCACACTATTCATGATGTGGCTCTACTGCCTCCACCACACTCTTCATGATGTGGCTCTACTGCCTCCACCACACTCTTCATGATGTGGCTCTACTGCCTGCACCACACTCTTCATGATGTGGCTCCTACCACCACTAGTATGATGTGGCTCCCACCACCACTAATATGATGTAGCTCCCACCACCACTAGTATGATGTGGCTACCACCACCACCAGTATGATGTGGCTCCCGCCACCACCAGTATGATGTGGCTCCCGCCACCACCAGTATGATGTAGCTACCACCACCACCAGTATGATGTGGCTCCCACCACCACCAGTATGATGTGGCTCCCACCACCACCAGTACGTTGTGGCTACCACCACCACTAGTATGATGTGGCTCCCACCACCACTAGTATGTGGCTCCCACCACCACTAGTATGTGGCTCCCACCACCACTAGTATGATGTGGCTCCCACCACTACCAGTATGATGTGGCTACCACCACCAGTATGATGTGGCTACCACCACCACCAGTATGATGTGGCTACCACCACCACCAGTATGGTGTGGCTACCACCACCACCACCAGTATGATGTGGCTCCCACCACCACCAGTATGATGTGGTTCCCACCACCACCAGTATGATGTGGCTCCCACCACCACTAGTATGATGTGGCTCCCACCACCACCAGTATGATGTGGCTCCCACCACCACCAGTATGATGTGGCTCCCACCACCACCAGTATGATGTAGCTCCCACCACCACAAGTATGATGTGACTCCCACCACCACAAGTATGATGTGACTCCCACCACCACCAGTACGATGTGGCTACCACTACAACCAGTATGATGTGGCTCCCACCACCACCAGTATGATGTGGCTCCCACCACCACTAGTATGATGTGGCTCCCACCACCACCAGTATGATGTGGCTCCCACCACCACCAGTATGATGTGGCTCCCACCACCACCAGTATGATGTGGCTCCCACCACCACAAGTATGATGTGGCTCCCACCACCACCAGTATGATGTGGCTCCCACCACCACCAGTATGATGTGGCTCCCACCACCACCAGTATGATGTGGCTCCCACCACCACCAGTATGATGTGGCTCCCACCACCACCAGTATGATGTGGCTACCACCACCACCAGTATGATGTGGCTCCCACCACCAGCAGTATGATGTGGCTACCACCACCAGCAGTATGATGTGGCTACCACCACCAGCAGTATGATGTGGCTACCACCACCAGCAGTATGATGTGGCTACCACCACCAGCAGTATGATGTGGCTCCCACCACCACCAGTATGATGTGGCTCCCACCACCACCAGTATGATGT
Organism: Cherax quadricarinatus; assembly: GCF_038502225.1. Taxonomy (NCBI): domain Eukaryota; kingdom Metazoa; phylum Arthropoda; class Malacostraca; order Decapoda; family Parastacidae; genus Cherax; species Cherax quadricarinatus. The sequence goes on from NC_091373.1 coordinate 18,604,698, forward strand.
GGCTACCACCACCAGCAGTATGATGTGGCTACCACCACCAGCAGTATGATGTGGCTACCACCACCAGCAGTATGATGTGGCTCCCACCACCACCAGTATGATGTGGCTCCCACCACCACCAGTATGATGTGGCTCCCACCAGCAGCACCACCATAACCAGTATACCTTTGCCTCTGAAGAGTTTCGAGAGTGTCACTACTCTCGGAGCCCGGGCATGGGTCTGGCTCGTCTGGTGCTTGTCTGGTCAACTAGGCTGTTGCTGTTGGATGCCCGCTACCCCATGTATCCATCACAGCCTGGTTGATCTGGCAACTGATGAAGATACTTACCAGCTTCCTCTTGAAGACTTCTACACACATCCTGGTTGAACAGAACACGCGTGGAAAATATCAAGAGTAAACTGGATTACGATTTCAGCCAGGTGCCAGATCAACCAGACTCTGATGAGTATCTGGGCGCATCGGCAAGCACAGCGCCAACCTGGTTGAGTAAGCAACCAATATAAAATATGTCCCCAGGCTGGGTTGTGAAGGTTGAACACTCGACACTGGTCACAGGTACATCACAGGTGTGTGTGTCTATGAAGCAGCTCTGGTTAACATTCTCTGCTGTGAAAATGTTCAAAGTTTCTCAACTTCCTCTTATATTCATGCTCAGTAGTTCCTAGTTCTGCTTGCTTCCCTGTTTTTTGTTCTCTGTGCTTTATATTACCACCACATTCTTACTTTCTCCTCCATACACACCTGGCTCACCCACAAGCTTTTTCTATACTATATCTGCATTTCCTTCTTTTCGTGTAAAACCTTTTTCTTGTATATTTTATATTTCCATCATCGCCCAGGATGTTTTCCCCTTATTTTCACTTTTCGGGTAAACCTGGTGGTATTCCATATTTATTTTTTGCCTTAATCTGATTAGTTTAGAATATTAAATGTAGACACATCATTTCGCCCTTACCTCTCATCCCAATATCTTCCTTCACATGTCAGCTCATGTTTACCACTGCTGCCTACAATAACCTTGTTCTCTCTCCACGTGGGTCCCGTTACTTTCACAGTGTTTTTCATTACTGAAATCCTCGATGACCAGTAACTCTGCTTTTGACCTGCCCTCTCTCCTGCTGCACTTTTTTAATATTAATGTTGATCTTGTTCTCATACTATATTCTAGGTCTGCTGTTCGGTGGAGGGTTGTATGTTACCGAGCGCGTTCGTGCACGCGTGAGAGGTGGGGGTGGAGTGGGAGTGCCTGTACACGCATTTGTGCACGCCTGAGTGGGAATGTATGTGGGTGCGAGCATGACTGACTCTAGAGTGTAGTGAAGGTAGGAATGCGTGTATATGGCAGCATGTTGCACAGGAGCACTAATAGTGGAGACAAACAGTAGGGAGGGGAGGAGTAACTGGGGAGCGATGTTCCTTGTTGGCTCCACACCAGTACAAGCTGGCGAGGAACCTGCTCTACCCCACCACCACTACCACAGATATACCCCACCACCAATACCACTGATATACCCCACCACCATCACCACTGATATATCCCACCACCAGCATCATCACTGACATACCCCACCACCACCACCACCACTGATATACTCCACCACCACTGATATACCCCACCACCATCACCACTGATATATCCCACCACCAGCATCATTACTGACATACCCCACCACCACCACCACTGATATACCCCACCACCATCACCACTGATATATCCCACAACCAGCATCATCACTGATATACCCCACCACCACCATCACTGATATACCCCACCACCACTACTTCACCGCATCACTGAAGCTAAAGCACACCGCCAGCATCACTAATGTACTTGACCACTCTCTCCCTCAATCAGTACTGCAACACCCTTCCAATATACCTTACTGCTCTCCCTCCTTACACTGTACCACTGCTGCGCCCACCACCACCTCACTCCAGTACTAGTACAGACTCTTCACACCGTCACCCCACGCCCATGGCCGGGCTCCGGAGTAGTGAAACTCTCGAAACTCTTCAAAGGCATATCAAAGGTAGTACCTCTCACGTAAATATCTACAACCTGACAATTACTGAAACACCAACTACCACCGTGAACAGGGCTGTTACTGACATGGCTATTCCAACATATGTTACTGGAAATGGCGACGCCTCTCAAACTACTCCCTGGAGCGTAGACGAAAAAGAAGTTACATGAAAAACACTGGAAGAACAGGCAGACAAGACTGGTCCCAGGCCGGCCGGTGTGGACAGAAAAATCCCTCTGAAGTTATCTTCGATCTGTGACCGGTTTCGAGGGCTTTCTATCCTTGCAGACAAGCTAATATTCCTTGTTGTATGCCTGTTCAACCAGGCTGTTACAACATGCATACGAGCAACGAAGATAAAATAACACTAAGTGTTCCACAGTAGGCTGTATGTAATAAGCACCTGCACACTGGTGGGTTATGAGTAAGATGTGTGTGTGTGTGTGTGTGTGTGTGTGTGTGTGTGTGTGTGTGTACTCACCTAGTTGAGGTTGCAGGGGTCGAGTCCGAGCTCCTGGCCCCGCCTCTTCACTGATCGCTACTACGTCACTCTCCCTGAACCGTGAACTTTATCATACCTCTGCTTAAAGCTATGTATGGATCCTGCCTCCACTACATCGCTTCCCAAACTATTCCACTTGCTGACTACTCTGTGGCTGAAGAAATACTTCCTAGTGTGTGTGTACTCACCTAGTTGTACTCACCTAGTTGAGGTTGTGGGGGTCGAGTCCGAGCTCCTGGCCCCGCCTCTTCACTGATCGCTACTAGGTCACTCTCCCTGAGCCGTGAGCTTTATCATACCTCTGCTTAAAGCTATGTATGGATCCTGCCTCCACTACATCACTTCCCAAACTATTCCACTTACTGACTACTCTGTGGCTGAAGAAATACTTCCTAACATCCCTGTGATTCATCTGTGTCTTCAGCTTCCAACTGTGTCCCCTTGTTACTGTGTCCAATCTCTGGAACATCCTGTCTTTGTCCACCTTGTCAATTCCTCTCAGTATTTTGTATGTCGTTATCATGTCCCCCCTATCTCTCCTGTCCTCCAGTGTCGTCAGGTTGATTTCCCTTAACCTCTCCTCGTAGGACATACCTCTTAGCTCTGGGACTAGTCTTGTTGCAAACCTTTGCACTTTCTTTAGTTTCTTTACGTGCTTGGCTAGGTATGGGTTCCAAACTGGTGCCGCATACTCCAATATGGGCCTAACGTACAGTGTACAGGGTCCTGAATGATTCTTTATTAAGATGTCGGAATGCTGTTCTGAGGTTTGTGTGTGTGTGTGTGTGTGTGTGTGTGTGTGTGTGTGTGTGTTTGTGATTGATCCTCAGTCAACAGACTTGTTTCAAGGTAACGATTTCTGCTGAAAGAACAGTATGGTTGATCAGGCAAGCACCAGACAAGCCTGGCCCATGACCGGGCTCCGGGAGTAGTCAAACTCTCGGAACTCATCAAAGGTATATCAAAGGTAAGAAGGGCCAGAAATCCACATCGTGCCTAACTCTGTATAACTTGCTTCTTGTCTGTAAAGCCCACCAGACTCAACACTTACAATGGACAGAAATATGTGGCCCAAGAAGTCACTACAAGGCATAAGCCGAGTACAGAGCCAGGTCGCAACTACCACGTTCCCAGCAGCATTTGCTTGGTCATTCATGAGAATCCCAAAATTTCCCAGGCACATCCTTGTGAAGTACCTGGAGAACATCCTTGTGAAGTACCTGGAGAACATCCTTGTGAAGTACCTGGAGAACATCCTTGTGAAATACCTGGAGAACATCCTTGTGAAGTACCTGGAGAGTGGTTAACTACTACTAGATATTCTGAACCACAGGGTGGACAGAAGCATCCTGGGTCAGGGAAAACAGAGCATTGGAAATCAAAGTAAATAATAAAGGTAGATCCACTTAAACTGGCTATCAAGATGAGAGCAGCGACCACTGCGTAGAGCTCCGCAATAAACACAGAGAACTCGTTTGGTTACTGCACAATACCAGCCCTCATCGGCGATCAATAAAACCTTGCTCTTTGACCCGTCAGACAAAACTTTTATCCTTGAAGCATACCTTTGACCTTACCTTTGGTGAGTTTCGAGAGTCTCTATTCTCGTAGCCCGGCCATGGACCAGGCTCGTCTGATACTTGCCTGTTCAAGCAGGCATAAAAAAAATCAAGCTCCAAGAACTTAACCACAAGTATTTCATAAAGAAGGTTATTAACCGAGCTCGGTTCGTAAAAGGTGCCATCCAGTGCCTACAAAGACGTGCCTCAGGTACCCTCCAAGAAGGGCAGGGAAAGAACGGAAATGGTTCTTATCTCAGATAAATGGAGGCCACAATCACAAAAGCAACCCACATCCAAACAGCAAACATTACAGGAAGGTAGATAACTGGTTTAGAGAACAGACAGGTTGATGAATTAGACACTTACGTAACTTTGGTATCTTTACTATGGAAACGTTTCGCCAACTAGTGGCTTCCTCAGTCCAAGACAGAGAAAAATGGTTGAAGATCAGGACTGATTACCTCAAACTTCTCTCTGTACTGGACTGCGGAAGCCACTAGTTGGCGAAACGTTTCCACAATAAAGATACTCGAGTGTTGCACATGTATGTAATTCATTACAGTAACAAATGGCTTCCTCTCTTTCTTCCGCCAACACTACGAGATGATTCGTTAAGTATAAGATATTTAAAATTAGCAGACTCCTAGTGGTCTTCAAAACCACTGCTGACCAGTTGCACAGTGCTACGCTGGAATACGCATTGCGAGCACCAGCAGCCTCACTGACCAGACCGTCAACCAGGAGACCTATTTAAGAAAACCGATAATAACAATGTGCTGATACCTTATTGCAACTTCCCTCACCTGTCATTATGACAAGTGTGGATAAGCTCCGTGAATACAGCCTACTAACACTGGACATTCACAAAAAAGAAACATGAAAATAATGAGACCAATATCGTGAAGTACAACATGAAAGGATCGCTAGAGCACATTATATGCGGGAAAGGGTTGGGAATTACGAATCCAAATTGATTGTGTCAATATTTAAATTTTGTATCATGAGTCCAGTGTTCCCACATGATTCTTGAAACCACTAAAATTATAAACTATTCTGAAAGAGAACAAAAAAAGTCAGCAAACCTAGTGTCAGACATTAGCCACAAACAAATTATGAAGATCAGTAAACAAAACATAAATCAATGCAACGTAATATTAAAAAAAAAAAAACATACCACGGGCGGGGATAGAACCCCCGATCACAGAGTCTCAAAACTCCAGACCAGATGCGACGGTCTGGAGTTTTGAGACTCTCTGATCGCGGGTTCTATCCCCGCCAGTGGTATGGTTTGTTTGCAATCGTGTCATTACGATTTCGTGAGTCATAAGTAACGTAACGTTTTATGCTGATGACTCAAGAATCTCAGCAAGAGTGGCGTCCATTGAAGACGAGTCTTCAAGAAGATATGCATCAAGCCTTGAAAGGCCTCACACAAAAATATGATGTTCAATGAGGACAAATTCCGTCTGCACTGCTGAAAAAATGGAAGAGATAAAGACTGAAATGATATATAAGACAAACTCAAATCGTTCAGTAAAGTTCCATGAGCAAGACTAAGGAGTGATGATGTTATATCTCGCATTCGAAGGTTACAACAACGTTGTTCATGCTACCGCAAGGAAAATAACAAGCTGGATAACTAGATGCTGAGCCAATGATGACACTCTTCAAATCATTTGTTCTCTACAAGTTGGAATACTGCTGTATACTGACGGCCATCTTCAAGAGACTATTGCGCTAGGTGAGGGATGAGGGGGAGGCAGGTGTCACCAGGTACACATACAGGTGAGGGGAGGCAGGTGTCACCAGGTACACACACAAGTGAGGGGAGGCAGGTGTCACCAGGTACACACACAGGTGAGGGGAGGCAGGTGTCACCAGGTACACACACACACTTCAAATCGCTAGTGCTCCCTCACTACTGGGAAAGCCTGCAAGTCTTGAACATTTACTCACTGGAGCGGAGGAGAGAGAGGTACATGATAATATATACTTGGAAGGTACTCGATGACCTGGTCCCAAATCTGCACACTGCCATAACAACATACTGGAGTGAGAGATATGGGAGAAAGTGTAAAATAAACCCAGTGAGGAGCAGGGGTGCAGTGGGGACAATAAGGGAACACTGTATCAACATCCGGGGTAACAGACTTTTCAACATCTTACCAGAAGATATCAGAAACACTGCTGGAACAAGTGTTGAAGCCTTCAAGAGGAAACTAGACAAGTATCTTCACCAGGTGCCAGATCAACCAGGTTGTGATGGATATGTGGGGCAGCGGGCCTCCAGCAGCAACAGCCTGGTTGACCAGGCGAGCACCAGACGAGCCTGGCCCATGGCCGGGCTCAGAGAGTAGATATACTCTCGAAATTCTTCAAAGGTATATCAAAGGTAAGGTATACAAGTGAGGGGAAGCAGGTGTCACCAGGTACACACACAAGTGAGGGGAGGCAGGAGTCACCAGGTACACACAAGTGGAGGGACTAACAAAAAGGGAACTTATATACACAATCATCCCAGGAAATGTCGAAACATTCTGATTAAAGGTTAATGCCACTCCAGATCCTGGAAGCTCTTGTCACCCAACATGTACTCTAGTTCAGTAAATGAAGGACAGTAAATCGTCCAGTCCACCACAAGAAGGGCACGAGGCGTATAAAGCCTCATGATCGCCAGTATGACCATACAAACTATATTCACACAAAACAACAGAGATTTTTTAGTAACAGGTAGCGGAACAAAAATGGCAAGAAATGTTAAGAACGTGTCACCATCTAGGAGTCATGCTGGACAGTAATCAAAGCCATGGTAGACTCATCAAAGCCACAGATACTAAGTCCAGCCAAGAAGCCCCCCAGCACAGCAACTTGCAATGCAACATGTTTTATGTTTGCAAACGTTCACTGTCTCAATCCAAGGAAGAACAACAAAATACCTTGCACCACCTGTCTTCTTATAGAGTCAAATGTAATGTTTGCATCTTTCACAGAGACTCTCACAAAATACTATTTTGTTCATGAAATTCAGATTCCATGGAACAACCTATTTAGATACGACCTGGAGAACAGGCAACAATATGGAAGTCATCCTGCATTGACATACTAATCACTTCTAATGATGCAGTCTAAGTTCTGGCAGTCTAAAATTGAAAACCAGAAACTAGTTGTTGCACTTGTATATAAACCATCGGATTCAGCCTCCCAATAGTTCAAGAACCAGTTACTGTATCTTGAGAATTATCTTGAAAACCTATGAAACCCGTCCTCAGTACCCTACTGTGTTTGCAACGTCCTTGTAGCTAGCTCGAGGGCAATAAATTTGCCTTAAGTTGAACACACCAGAGTGGAAAACACTCTAGAGACCTTATATTTTCGAGCAATGAGGGCCTCGTCCGGAACATAACAGTGTTGAAGTCTACAATCTCAAACCACAATACAATCAAGATACAGACCTGCGTGCACTGTGGCCTGGAGAAGAGAAACACAATCAGAAGAGCGATTTCAACAGATTCAACTTCAACAAAAACATCAAGTGGAACCAAATAAAACGGGAAGATGAACTCTTACATTATAAGTATGCTCCAAACAAACACCTCTATGGCAATGAAAATGCAAAATCGAGAGAGGCGCTCTCTCTATAGACGAAGACAACGGACAACATATCTCAAAGCAGCACTCTCTTTGAAGCACAAAGGGAAACTCTGGTTAGAGTAATAGAGAACACAGAGCAAAAACTTTGCTGTGTTTAACCCTGACAGTGGGAGAGTGGGAAGTTTAACCCTGACAGTGGGGGAGTGGGAAGTTTAACCCTGACAGTGGGAGAGTGGGAAGTTTAACCCTGACAGTGGGAGAGTGGGAAGTTTAACCCTGACAGTGGGAGAGTGGGAAGTTTAACCCTGACAGTGGGAGAGTGGGAAGTTTAACCCTGACAGTGGGAGAGTGGGAAGTTTAACCCTGACAGTGGGAGAGTGGGAAGTTTAACCCTGACAGTGGGAGAGTGGGAAGTTTAACCCTGACAGTGGGAGAGTGGGAAGTTTAACCCTGACAGTGGGAAGTTTAACCCTGACAGTGGGAGAGTGGGAAGTTTAACCCTGACAGTGGGAGAGTGGGAAGTTTAACCCTGACAGTGGGAGAGTGGGAAGTGCTACTATCGTAGCAATATGGTACTGTAATACACAGGTGTATTAGAATTAATAATCGAGGTTGCAGCTTACAAAGTGAGCAGTTTGTTATACTTGTTATCTCAAGGTTGTGGAAACTACCATCACACACCATCTTACTAACCTGACACCTGAATGTAGCAAACTTGTCTGTGAACCTACGCAGAGAGATACACATATTATTAAGAAAAACATTACTATTAAGCTTTTGTTGATTCCCTCTCACACAGGCCTCCACGATCATGACAAAGTTGGTGAACCAGCTAAATAAGTTTGAGTATAATTTTGCTTTTTCAAACATAAGTTTAAGAAACATTGTCAGAAATTGACTAACAAAAGAGCTTGAAGGAAGTAGAAAAGTATAGTTGGGTACCAACAGATGCATTCTCCATCATTATAAAATGTATGTTAAATATATCTATGGAGAAAGTAAGATTAGTAGATTGCAAGATGTTACTGGTAGTGCTAGATTATGGCTCGACTAGTATAACCTTGGTATACACATGTCAATGACACAAAATACAAAGTGTAGACAAAGACAGTGTCATACACTGGTGTGTGGACAGAGACAAGGCCATGCACTGGTGTGTGGACAGAGACAGGGCCATACACTGGTGTGTGGACAAAGACTGGGCCATACACTGGTGTGTGGACAGAGACAGAGCCATGCACTGGTGTGTGGACAGAGACAGGGCCATACACTGGTGTGTGGACAAAGACAGTGCCATACACTGGTGTGTGGACAGAGACAGTGCCATACACTGGTGTGTGGACAGAGACAGTGCCATGCACTGGTGTGTGAACAGAGACAGGGCCATACACTGGTGTGTGGACAGAGACAAGGCCATGCACTGGTGTGCGGACAGAGACAGGGCCATACACTGGTGTGTGGACAAAGACTGGGCCATACACTGGTGTGTGGACAAAGACTGGGCCATACACTGGTGTGTGGACAGAGACAGAGCCACAGAAGACCACAGACAGAGTATAGGCTAGGTGGCCAAAGACTGCAAACCTCACTCAAGGAGAAAGATCTTGGGGTGAGTATAACACCGAGCATGTCTCCGGAAGCACACATCAATCAGATAACTGCTGCAGCATATGGGCGCCTGGCAAACCTGAGAACAGCATTCCGATACCTTAGTAAGGAATCATTCAAGGCACTGTACACCGTGTATGTCAGGCCCATACTGGAGTATGCAGCACCTGTTTGGAACCCGCACTTGATAAAGCACGTCAAGAAACTAGAGAAAGTACAAAGGTTTGCGACAAGGTTAGTTCCAGAGCTAAGGGGAATGTCCTATGAAGAAAGATTAAGGGAAATCGGCCTGACGACACTGGAGGACAGGAGAGACATGATAACGACATATAAAATACTGCATGGAATAGACAAGGTGGACAAAGACAGGATGTTCCAGGGAGGGGACACAGAAACAAGAGGCCACAATTGGAAGTTGAAGACACAAATGAGTCAGAGAGATAGTAGGAAGTATTTCTTCAGTCATAGAGTTGTAAGGCAGTGGAATAGCCTAGAAAATGACGTAGTGGAGGCAGGAACCATACACAGTTTTAAGACGAGGTTTGATAAAGCTCATGGAGCGGGGAGAGAGAGGGCCTAGTAGCAACCGGTGAAGAGGCGGGGCCAGGAGCTAGGACTCGACCCCTGCAACCACAAATAGGTGAGTACAAATAGGTGAGTACACTGGTGTGTGGACAGAGACAGGGCCATACACTGGTGTGTGGACAAAGACAGTGCCATACACTGGTGTGTGGACAAAGACAGTGCCATACACTGGTGTGTGGACAGAGACAGCGCCATACACTGGTGTGTGGACAGAGACAGCGCCATACACTGGTGTGTGGACAGAGACAGTGCCATACACTGGTGTGTGGACAGAGACAACGCCATACACTGGTGTGTGGACAGAGACTGGGCCATACACTGGTGTGTGGACAGAGACTGGGCCATACACTGGTGTGTGGACAGAGACAGCACCATACACTGGTGTGTGGACAGAGACAGCGCCATACACTGGTGTGTGGACAGAGACAGTGCCATACACTGGTGTGTGGACAGAGACAGTGCCATACACTGGTGTGTGGACAGAGACAGTGCCATACACTGGTGTGTGGACAGAGACAGTGCCATACACTGGTGTGTGGACAGAGACAGCGCCATACACTGGTGTGTGGACAGAGACAGTGCCATACACTGGTGTGTGGACAGAGACAGTGCCATACACTGGTGTGTGGACAGAGACAGTGCCATACACTGGTGTGTGGACAGAGACAGTGCCATACACTGGTGTGTGGACAGAGACAGTGCCATACACTGGTGTGTGGACAGAGACAGTGCCATACACTGGTGTGTGGACAGAGACAGTGCCATACACTGGTGTGTGGACAGAGACAGTGCCATACACTGGTGTGTGGACAGAGACAGTGCCATACACTGGTGTGTGGACAGAGACAGTGCCATACACTGGTGTGTGGACAGAGACAGTGCCATACACTGGTGTGTGGACAGAGACAGTGCCATACACTGGTGTGTGGACAGAGACAGTGCCATACACTGAAGCATTAAATCTTAATGTGTCCAAACATCCGACCTCGCAGACACACCTCAATGCAAACTTGACAGGATATCACAACACACCTCACTGTTAATGATAAGATATCTGAAATACTGAGGTTGTATCCACATTTTACATCAACTAGAGAAATACGTTTTTTTTTTTTTTAAGAGGAGACTGCAACCCAATTAAGACCAATGTGTTTTAGAGATTGTATTCCATACTGTAATGTATACAATAGCTTTATGAAGTAAGTGTTAAATATGAACTGACTAATATTTCTTTCTAGTGCTCAGTGAAGTCTGACAAAGGTTCTTAAGATGAGGAAGGAGTTTGGTGTTTCTAGTACCAGTGATAGGATTATTGAGATTAATACTGTACTTGTTATTAGAATGTTAGGAAATGAATTAGACACTGTCACTATGAATCTTACTAAATGTCCACAAGTAAATACAAATACATTAGATCTAAATGGATTGTGAAAACATGCAATTATATTAAGTTTTATAACCTGCATGAACTGTATCACTGTAGACAACAAGAGTATTTCACCCTCCATGGAAGATGTGTTCATTTAATATCACATACCTGCAAGTCCCTCCCAAGAAGCTCATTACTAGTAATCCTTTCCTATCACTTGTAAGTGACTGCTCAAGAAGAAATTTCTCACTTAACTGTTAGTAATAATTGATGACAAGTTATATAGTGATGATGTAAGCTGGAGTGTACTGGCAGGGCTGCATCTGCTCTTGTTGTCACCTCCCTAGTTAAGAACCATACCAACTATGTTGAGTTAGGAATAAGAATTAACAACTGGGCGTCTACACTGGAAACTGAATTTTGTGCCTTCCTAATGACGTTAAAGTTAACTTATGACACTGAGCATACTCTGATTATTATTGATTCTATATCACCACTGAAGGCTCTTGACTCACATAATGACTCTCAACATGTTCAATGGAGAAGCCAGGTATAGATACTAAAAAAAATCCGGGAAAAAGGAATTAATGTACAATTGTTATGGATTCCATCACACAGTGGATTACTCCTTCAAGACAAAGTTGATATGTTAGCCAAGAAAGGTACCCTGAAGGAGAATGCAGAATATAACTTTGGTATATCTGTGTCTAGCATTAGGAATAATATTAGGAAAGAAGCAAATAATGAAACTGAATGTTGTATGAATGCAATTAGAAGTCTGAGTAGATCTAAAGCCCACTATGATAACACGAACGTAGATAAGTACGTTTATAGAGCAACTGACTGATGTTGTAGTGGCCAGGCTTAGGCTTGGTAACCGAACAAGTATTGCTGGCAGACACACAGATGATTAAACCAAATCCAAAGTATGTGGCCAGCACTATGGTCACTATCTTGAATACCATGTGCTTAATTGTCTACTTATTGAGGAATACAGAGATAGTATAATAACCTATGTGACAGGTCAAGATATCTTATTAATGAAAACAAGATACCAGATATATTAAGGAAATTTCCTAAATTTCTTTGTAACAGGTAGGTGAACTGTAGATATATATCCAGGTGTACTCCTGTTAACCCTTTTGGGTCCTAGTTGCTATGCTTTTGCTCTACCGTCCACAGGACGGATATGACATGCACAGCAAACAAGCTACTTCAGTGGCAAAATCTAATTAGTAGGGTCTGACAATGATACACTGTGACCTCTGTAATCCTGCTTTTTGCGCTACTGCTCACAGAATGAACATGGAGTGCACAAATAACTAGCCGTTCAGGCGGCCCAACAAACGAAATTACGAAAACTCATAACTACTTTTATTATACAAAATTCAGGGCGAAACCACATCCAGCAATGGTCCTTTAAAGAGACACACGAAATCGTATTGACCACGGGTTCAAACCCCACCCGTGGAATGGTTTGCGTTAAAGAGACATAACAAATACTAGTGAAAACAGGGAAATGAATGCAATATTGAAGTGACAATACGACCTGTGTTCAGTGAACCGCTCAATGTTCTACAAATCGACGACCCTAACGAGTTTATCGTTATCGACAGCATGCAAATGCATTCTGCTCCAGGCCCAGACTTATGGAATTCCATATTCATCCAAAATTTTAAGAGACCACTACCTCGGACATTTAGTACTTTATGGAGAAGCCTGGACACAGGTGGCATCCTACAATATTACTCCACTTCGCAAAAGAGGCAATACTGGCTATAACATGGAATCACAACAAATGCAAAACTCAGGCCAGCATGGACTTAGGGCAGGTCACTCCTGCTTTTTAAAACTGCTTGATCATAATGAATTGATTCTACCTACCTGGAGGGTATTCCGGGGATCAACGCCCCCGCGGCCCGGTCCACGACTAGGCCTCCAATGAATGCGCGGGAAGACAAGCTAAGTGTATACTGATTTTGCAAATACGGCAAGTGCGACCTTCATGCGATTGTACACAAAATGTGTGCAAAAGAAATAAATTAAAAGGTAAGTAGAATAGCAGTAGTAGTAGTAGACAGAGTAAAGTCGCAGGCTGCCACAAAGGTTGTTTCTTCAGGCGCAGTACTCGCCGCATTTGTTTCTCATTCTTATATATCCGACACTGACAAAAATCTCTACGAGCGTGCATCTGTCGAAGAGAGTGAATCTTTAGGTGGATATAAACTCTTTCAGTGGGCCTTACATATGCTGTTTAATGAAGACAAGTATCAGTTGCTGCGATACGGAAGAATAAAGGAAATAAAGACTGTAACAAAGTACATGACAAACTCGAATCATTCAACTGAGTGGAAGACCCAAGTGCGAGAAATGTGTGTAATGCTGTCAATTGATCTCACATTCAAGGATCACAACAAAGTTACTATTAATACCGCAGGGAAAATGATAGTCTGGACAACTACGACTTTTATGGCAAGAGATGCTGATACACTGAAAGTCACTTGTTCTCTCCAGGCTAGAATAATGTTGTAGACTAACGGCCCCCTTCAAGGTAGGCTAGATTGCTCAGCTGAAAAAGCCATACCTGAACTACTGAACTACTGGGAACTCTTTAAGTTTCTGCAATTGTTGTCTTGGAACGTGGGTGAGAAAGGTGTATAACAATTTAAACCTGGAAAACCCTGGAGGGACTGGTTCAAAACTTGAAGACTGAAATCCCTCCGTATAACAGCAAGAGACTTGGTAGACGGTGCAAAATACCTCCGCTAAAAAGTAGGCGCGAGACGAATACACTAAGAGAAGTCTTTGAGTGTCAGAAGTCCCCAAGTCTTCAACGCTCTCCGTTCTTGCATACAGGGAATTACCAACAACCTCTGGCTGTCATTAAGAGAGAACTGAACAAGTTCCTCAAATCAGTGCCTGTTCAGTAGGTCTGTAATTTGTATGCTGGACCGACCACAGCTAGCAGCAACACTCTTGTTGATCAATTCTTGATCAGATGGCCTGATGGCACACGAAATCGTAAAGCATGATTGCAAATAAATCACATAAAGGGTTGAGCCCATGATATATCAACTTGGATGACTCTTGTTAGGCTGACATGGACCAGTGTTGGAGCTCATTTGCCATGGATTCCAACCCAAAACGTTCTGAATTACAGAATGGGTGGAGCCTGGTTTCAGACCAGGAGACCTGGTTCCAGACAAGGAGACCTGGCTTCAGACCAGGAGGCCTGGTTCCAGACCAGGAGGCATGGTTCCAGAAAGAGACCTGGTTCCAGACCAGGAGACCTTGCTCCAGACCAGGAGACATGGTTCTAGACCAGGAAGCCTGGTTTCAGACCAGGAAGCCTGGTTTCAGACCAGGAAACCTGGCTCCGGACCAGGAAGCCTGGTTCCGGACCAGGAGGCCTGGTTCCAGACCAGGAGGCCTGGTTCCAGACCAGGAGGCCTGGATCCAGACCAGGAGGCCTGGATCCAGACCAGGAGACCTGGTTACAGACCAGGAAGCCTGGTTCCATATCAGGAAGCCTGGTTCCAGACCAGGCAGCCTGGTTCCACACCAGGAAGCCTGGTTCCACACCAGGAAGCGTGGTTCCAGACAAGGAGATTTGATCTGGAACTGGGCCGTGGAGGCGTTGACCCCGGAAACGTCCTTCAGGCACTGATTGACCTGCTCCACTCCCCATCCCCCCGACAATGTACACAAACATAAGTGAGGCAAGTCAGGTGTCACCAAGACCACAAGTGAGGGGAGGAGTCACCAGGAAGACCACTAGTGAGGAGAGTCAGTAGTCACCAGGTACACCATATACTTTACCTTCGATGTAACAAAAAAGACACAATGAACAAATAACCACCACTTAGAAGAGATGAGCTAACGACGACGTTTCGGTCCGACTTGGACCGTTTACAAAATCCAAGTCAGACCGAAACGTCGTCGTTAGCTCCTCTCTTCTTTGTGCGGGTTGTGTACCTTTGATATACCTTTGATGAGTTTCGAGAGTATTACTACTCCCGGAGTCCGAGAACAGTAAGACTCTGGCTAGCACCAGACGAGCCCGGCCATAGCCAAGATAGTCAGATGCTAGCCTGGTAGACCTGGCTGTTGCTGCTGGAGGAAGCAACTGGTGACGGAAGGCAGGTCTCACCAGGTACACTAGTGAAGGAAGGCAAATTTTACCAGGTACGTCACAGGTGAAGGGAGGCAAGTGTCACCATGTACATACACAGGTGAACGGTGGCAGGTGTCACCATATACCTACACAGGTGAAGGGAGGCAGGTGTCACCAGGTACAACACACAGGTGAAGGGAGGCAGGTACTTCTTCAGGAGGAAAATAGGAGGTTGAAGCTTCGCATAGATGAGTTTGGGAGCAAGTGTGAGAAGGATTTAGCTGGTAAGGGGGAAATGGTCACCAGCCGTGATAGTGGCAGCCGCTTTAAGTAGCAAGTGGTTCACAGTTCAGGAAGAAGGAAGATGAGGAGAGTTAACAGAGAAGATGTGAAGGTAGGAAATCGATTCTCTGTTCTCCAAGATGAGTGTACTTCAGTGGTTAGTGAGGTTGAAGGTACCACTGATTTTTCTGCTAATCAAGGTAAGAATATTTTAATAGTAGGTAATTCTCAGGTAAGATATATGAACCGTGCATTTTGTAACAGAGACAGAAAGGTCAGACAGAGTGTGTGTCTTCCTGGAGCTGGTGTTGGCGACATAGTCAGCAGGTTGGATAATATGGCAGGTAATGGGAACAAGCCCATTATCTGTCTTAGTGCTGGGGGTAATGACATTGGGAAGGGCAGGAGAGAGGAGCTGCTGGATAAGTACAGGTCAGCCATAGAAGTAGTTAGGTCTAAGGGAGGGATCCCAGTCATATGTAACATCTTGCCTAGAAAGGGAGTGGGCAGTGAATGGATGTCTATGGCAATTGTCATAAATTGCTGGGTAGACAGGTACTGCAAGGAACTTGCATTCCCATTCGTTGATAACTGGGACCTATTCTTTGGTAAACGTGATATGTATGCAAGGGATGGGGTTCATCTCTCTGGGGATGGAGTGGTTGCATTAGCCAATTCAATTGAGAGGGTGATTGATAACTTGTCTAGGAATTTAAACTGATAGATTATAGAGGTATGGGTGTTTGTGGGAAACAATCAGGCTGCAGCATTAGGGTTAAAAGCAGCAGTTATTACCGGGATACCTCAGGGATATGTTTAAAAGACAATATTCAAAATAAAGTTGCTAGTAATGGCAAATCAACCGATCAACAAAGAAAGAAAGATAGTTGAGGGCAACGAGTGACTAGCTCCCTTAAGGTTTACTATACAAATAGTAGGAGTCTAAGAAATAAGACAGATGAGCTAAGATTACTTGCAAGTGCAGGTAATATAGATATTGGTATAACAGAGACCTGGTTCAACCTGAAAAATAGAGAAATGCCTTCTGAATGCAACATACAGGGTTATAAACTATTCCACACTGATAGGGTCAAGAGAAAGGGTGGTGGAGTGGCGATGTATCTCAGAGAAAATTTAAATTGTCTTAGACATGATATAATATTAGAAACATCGAACACAGAATCTGTTTGGCTACAGTTTCTCGAGGGACTTGACAAATTAATTTTGGGTGTAATTTATAGGCTCCCAAACCTTGATAGGGAGTGCAGTAAGCTGTTATGGGATGAAATTCATAAGGCATCTAGATATGAAAATGTTGTGATAATGGGAGATTTTAACTTTAGACAAATTGATTGGAACAATATGGCAGGAAATCTTGAGTCTAGTGACTTTCTTGATACGGTTCAGGATTGCTTTTTAGAACAGGTTGTGACAGAACCAACTAGAGGAAACAATCTGCTTGACTTGGTTCTTGCCAACAGAGATTTACTAATTAATAATCTTGAGGTTAATGATGAGCTTGGGGAAAGTGTTCACGAATCACTTAGTTTCAATATATCATGGAATTACCCAGATAACTGCAATCAAATCTCTGTCCCAGATTTTCGCTTGGCCGACTTCATGGGACTGAAAAATTACCTGGGTGGGCTAAATTGGGATGTCCTGACTATGGGTCAGGTAGGTGATCTTGGTTGCCAATATGACGTTTTTCAGAGCATAGTTCTAGCTGCCCAGACAACTTTTGTTCCGAGTAGGGAAATTAGATCTAACAAAAATAATCCCAAATGGATGAACAATAGATTAAAACATCTCATTGGTCAAAAGCGAGGCATATATAGGCCTATCAAAAGAGGGAATGGGCAGTTAAGAAATCAATATATTCAATTAAAGAGAGATATAAAGAAAGGAATAAGAAAAACAAATAGGGATTATGAGGCTAAGGTCGCAAGGGATTCAAAGACTAACCCAAAAGGGTTCTTTCAGGTATACAGAAGTAAGTTTAGGGATAAGATTGGCCCATTTAAGAGTAACTCGGGTCAGATCACTGACAGTGATAAGGATATGTGTGAAATTCTCAATACCTACTTCCTCTCAGTTTTTACCCAGGAAAATAATAGCGATATTCCCGAAATAATAGATTATGTAGAACAGGATAATAAACTATGTACGATTGCGGTAACTAGTGACATGGTCCTCAGACAAATAGAGAAACTAAAACCTAACAAATCCCCAGGTCCTGATGAACTGTTTGCAAGGGTGTTAAAAGAATGTAAAGAGGAACTTAGCATACCTTTGGCTAATCTTTTTATCACTACAAACTGGCATAGTGCCTGATAAGTGGAAAATGGCAAATGTAATACCTATTCACAAGGCAGGTAAAAGGTCCTTGGATTCGAACTATAGGCCAACAAGCCTTACCTCCATAGTGGGAAAATTTATGGAATCAATAATTGCCGAAGCAATTCGTAGCCATCTTAACAGGCACAGATTGATTAATGAATCTCAACACGGTTTTACAAAGGGGCATTCCTGTCTTACGAATTTACTAACTTTTTTCACTAAGGTGTTAGAGGAGGTAGATCATGGTAATGAATATGATATTGTGTATATGGACTTCAGTAAGGCTTTCGATAGATTTCCACATCAGAGGCTATTGAGGAAACTTAAGGCACACGGAATAGGAGAAAATTTTTCCTGGGTAGAGGCATGGCTGACAAATAGGCAGCAGAGAGTTTGCATAAATGGGGAGAAATCAGAGTGGGGGCACGTCACAACCGGTATTCCGCAGGGGTCAGTGTTGGGTAGGTTGTTCACAATTTACATAAACGACATAGATGAGGGAATAAATAGCGACATAAGCAAAATTGCTGATGACACCAACATAGGCCGTCCAATTCATTCTAATGAGGACACTAGAGCACTCCAGGATGATTTGAATAGACTGATGCAGTGGTCGCAGAAGTGGCAGATGCAGTCTAATGTTGACAAATGCAAAGTTCTAAATGTTGGACAGGTAAATAACCATGCCACATATAAACTAAATAATGTAGATCTTAATACTACTGATTGCGAAAAGGATTTAGGAGTTCTGGTTAGCAATAATCTAAAACCTAGACAACAGTGCATTAGTGCTTGCAATAAAGCTAACATAATTCTTGGCTTCATATCTAGAAGTATAAATAATAGAAGTCCTCAGGTTGTTCTTCAACTCTATATATACCTTATTTAGACTATGCTGCTCAGTTCTGGTCACCGTATTACAGAATGGATATAAATGCTCTGGAAAACGTACAGAGGAGGATGACAAAGATGATCCCATGTATCAGAAATCTTCCATATGAGGATAGACTGAGGGTCCTGAATCTGCGCTTTCTCGAAAGGCGTAGAATTAGGGGAGGGGGTATAATCGAGGTGTATAAATAGAAAACAGGAATAAATAAAAGGGATGTAAATAGCGTGCTGAAAATTTCCAGCCAAGACATGACTCGCAGCAATGGTTTCAAGTCGGAAAAATTCAGATTCAGGAAGGATATAGGAAAGCAGTGGTTTGGTAATAGAGTTGTGGATGAGTGGAACAAACTCCCGAGTACAGTTATTCAGGCTAAAACGTTGTGAAGTTTTAAAAATAGGTTACATAAATACATGAGTGGGTGTGGGTGGGTATGAGTTGGACCTGACTAGCTTGTGCTGCTGGGTCTGGTGCCGTGCTCCATCCTTGAGTGGCGGTGACCAGACAGGGTGGGTCATTGGGCGAATCCGGGGGTGACCATGGACCTGCTCCGCTTGGGTCAGAAGGCCTGTTGCAGTGTTCCTTCTTTCTTATGTTCTTATGTGTTATCAGGTACACACACAGGTGAAGGGAGGCAGGTGTCATCAGGTACATACAGGTGAAGGGTAACAGGTGTCACCAGGTACATACACAGGTGAAGGGAGGCAGGTGTCACCAGGTACACACAGGTGAAGGGAAGCAGGTGTCACAAGGTACATATACAGGTGAAGGGAGGCAGGTGTCACCAGGTACACACAGGTGAAGGGAAGCAGGTGTCACAAGGTACATACAGGTGAAAGGAGGCAGGTGTTATCAGGTACACACCTAGGTGAAGGGAAGCAGGTGTCACCAAGTACACACAGGTGAAGGGAGGCAGGTGTCATCAGGTACACACACAGGTGAAGGAAGGCAGGTGTCACCAGGTACACACGCAGGTGAAGGGAGGCAGGTGTCATCAGGTACATAAACAGGTGAAGGGAGGCAGGTGTCACCAGGTACACACACAGGTGAAGGGAGGCAGGTGTCACCAGGTACACACACAGGTGAAGGGAGGCAGGTGTCACCAGGCACACACACAGGTGAAAGGAGGCAGGTGTCACCAGGTACATACACAGGTGAAGGGAGGCAGATGTCATCAGGTACACACACAGGTGAAGGGAAGCAGGTGTCATCAGGTACATACACAGGTGAAGGGAGGTAGGTGTCATCAGATACATACACAGGTGAAGGGAGGCAGGTGTCATTAGGTACACACACAGGTGAAGGGAGGGAGGTGTCATAAGATACACATACAGGCGAAGGGAGGCAGGTGTCATCAGGTACACACACAGGTGAAAGGAGGCAGGTGTCATCAGGTACATACACAGGTGAAGGGAGGCAGGTGTCACCAGGTACACACAGGTGAAGGGAGGCAGGTGTCATCAGGTACATACACAGGTGAAGGGAGCCAGGGGTCACCAGGTACACACACAGGTGAAGGGAGCCAAGTGTCACCAGGTACATACACAGGTGAGGGGAGGCAGGTGTCACCAGGTACATACACAGGTGAAGGGAGCCAGGTGTCACCAGGTACATACACAGGTGAAGGGAGCCAGGGGTCACCAGGTACACACACAGGTGAAGGGAGCCAAGTGTCACCAGGTACATACACAGGTGAGGGGAGGCAGGTGTCACCAGGTACATACACAGGTGAAGGGAGCCAGGTGTCACCAGGTACATACACAGGTGAGGGGAGCCAGGTGTCATCAGGTACATACACAGGTGAGAGGAGGCAGGTGTCACCAGGTACATACACAGGTGAGGGGAGCCAGGTGTCACTAGGTACATATACAGATGAGGGGAGCCAGGTGTCACCAGATACACACACACAGGCGAAGGGAGGCAGGTGTCATCTGGTACATACACAGGTGAAGGGAGGCAAGTGTCACCATGTGCACACACCTTCGAAGGGAGACAGGTGTCATCAGGTACATACACAGGTGACAGGAGGTAGGTGTCATCAGGTACATACACAGGTGAATGGAGGCAGGTGTCACCAGGTACACACACAGGATAAGGGAGGCAGGTGTCATCAGGTACACATACAGGTGATGGGAGGCAGGTGTCACCAGGTACATACACAGGTGAAGGGAGGCAAGTGTCATCAGGTACATACACAGGTGAAGGGAGGCAGGTGTCACCAGGTACACACACAGGTGAAGGGAGGCAGGTGTCATCAGGTACATACACAGATGAAGGGAGGCAGGTGTTATCAGGTACACACACAGGTGAAGGGAGGGAGGTGTCATCAGGTACACACACAGGTGAAAAGAGGCAGGTGTCATCAGGTACATACACAGGTGAAGGGAGGCAGGTGTCATCAGGTACAAACAGGTGAAGGGAGGCAGGTGCCACCAGGTACATACACAGCTGAGGGGAGCCAGGTGTCACTAGGTACATATACAGGTGAGGGGAGCCAGGTGTCACCAGATACACACACAGGTGAAGGGATGCAGGTGTCATCAGGTACATACACAGGTGAAGGGAGGCAAGTGTCATCAGGTACATACACAGGTGAAGGGAGATAGGTGTCATCAGGTACATACACAGGTGAAGGGAGGTAGGTGTCATCAGGTGCATACACAGGTGAAGGGACGTAGGTGTCATCAGGTACATACACAGGTGAAGGGAGGCAGGTGTCATCAGATACACACACAGGTGAAGGGAGCCAGGTGTTACCAGATACACACACAGGCGAAGGGAGGCAGGTGTCATCAGATACATACACAGGTGAAGGGAGGTAGGTGTCATCAGGTACATACACAGGTGAAGGGAGGTAGGTGTCATCAGGTACATACACAGGTGAAGGGAGGCAGGTGTCATCAGGTACACACACAGGTGAAGGGAGGCAGGTGTCATCAGGTACACACACAGGTGAAGGGAGGCAGGTGTCACCAGGTACATCCACACAGGTGAAGGGAGGCAGGTGTTAACAGGTACATACACAGGTGAATGGAGGCAGGTGTCACCAGGTACACACACATGAGAAGGGAGGCAGGTGTCATCAGGTACACATACAGGTGATGGGAGGCAGGTGTCATCAGGTACATACACAGGTGAAGGGAGGCAGGTGTCATCATGTATATACACAGATGAAGGGAGGCAGGTGTTATCAGGTACACACACAGGTGAAGGGAGGCAGGTGTCATCAGGTACACACACACACAGGTGAAGGGAGGCAGGTGTCATCATGTGTATAAACAGGAGAAGGGAAGCAGGAGTCATCAGGTACAAACACAGGTGAAGGGAGGCAGGTGTCATCGGGTACATACACAGGTGAAGGGAGGCAGGTGTCACCAGGTACATCCACACAAGTGAAGGGAGGCAGGTGTTATCAGGTACATACACAGGTGAATGGAGGCAGGTGTCACCAGGTACACACACAGGAGAAGGGAGGCAGGTGTCATCAGGTACACATACAGGTGATGGGAGGCAGGTGTCACCAGGTACATACACAGGTGAAGGGAGGCAGGTGTCCTCAGGTACATACACAGGTGAAGGGAGGCAGGTGTCATCAGGTACACACACAGGTGGAAGGAGGCAGGTGTCATCAGGTACATACACAGACGAAGGGAGGCAGGTGTTATCAGGTACACACACAGGTGAAGGGAGGCAGGTGTCATCAGGTACACACACAGGTGAAGGGAGGCAGGTGTCATCATGTACATAAACAGGTGAAGGGAGGCAGGTGTCATCAGGTACACACACAGGTGAAGGGAGGCAGGTGTCACCAGGTACACACAGGTGAAGGGAGCCAGGTGTCACCAGGTACACACACAGGTGAAGGGAGGCAGGTGTCACCAGGTACACACACAGGTGAAGGGAGCCAGGTGTCACCACGTACATACACAGGTGAGGGGAGGCAGGTGCCACCAGGTACATACACAGGTGAACGGAGCCAGGTGTCACCAGGTACATATACAGGTGAGGGGAGACAGGTGTCACCAGGTACATACACAGGTGAGGGGAGGTACGTGTCACCAGGTACATACACAGGTGACTGGAGCCAGGTGTCACCAGGTACATACACAGCTGAGGGGAGCCAGGTGTCACCAGGTACACTCACAGGTGAAGGGAGCCAGGTGTCACCAGATACACACACAGGCGAAGGGAGGCAGGTGTCATCAGGTACACACACAGGTGAAGGGAGGCAGGTGTCATCAGGTATACACATAGGTGAAGGGAGGCAGGTGTCATCAGGTACATACACAGGTGAAAGGAGGCAGGTGTCACCATGTACACACACATGTGAAGGGAGGCAGGTGTTACCAGGAACATAAACAGGTGAATGGAGGCAGGTGTCATCAGGTACACATACAGGTGATGGGAGGCAGGTGTCACCACGTACATACAGAGGTGAAGGGAGGCAGGTGTCATCAGGTACATACACAGGTGAAGGGAGGCAGGTGTCACCAGGTACCCACACAGGTGAAGGGAGGCAGGTGTCATCAGGTACATACACAGGTGAAGGGAGGCAGGTGTCATTAGGTACACATACAGGTGAATGGAGGCAGGTGTCACCAGGTACACACACAGAAGGGAGGCAGGTGTCATAAGGTACACATGCAGGTGATGGGAGGCAGGTGTCACCAGGTACATAAACAGGTGAAGGGAGGCAGGTGTCACCAGGTACACATTTCAGGCGAGGGGAGGGAGGTGTCATCAGGTGCACACACAGGTGAAGGGAGGCAGGTGTCATCAGGTACATACACAGGTGAAGGGAGGCAGGTGTCATTAGGTACACATACAGGTGAAGGGAGGCAGGTGTCACCAGGTACATACACAGTTGAAGGGAGGCAGGTGTCACCAGGTACATCCACACAGGTGAAGGAAGGCAGGTGTTATCAGGTACATACACAGGTGAATGGAGGCAGGTGTCACCAGGTACACACACAGGAGAAGGGAGGCAGGTGTCATCAGGTACACATGCAGGTGATGGGAGGCAGGTGTCACCAGGTACATAAACAGGTGAAGGGAGGCAGGTGTCACCAGGTACACATTTCAGGCGAGGGGAGGGAGGTGTCATCAGGTGCACACACAGGTGAAGGGAGGCAGGTGTCATCAGGTGCAAACACAGGTGAAGCGAGGCAGGTGTCACCAGGTTCACACACAGGTGAAGGGAGGCAGGTGTCATCAGGTACACATACAGGTGAACTGAGCCAGGCGTCACCATGTACATACACAGGTGAAGGGAGGCAGTTGACATGAGGTACACGCACAGGTGAAGGGAGGCAGGTGTCATCAGGTACATGCACAGGTGAATGGAAGCAGGTGTCACCAGGTATACACACAGGTGAAGGGAGGCAGGTGTCATCATGTACATACACAGGTGAAGGGAGGCAGGTGTCATTAGGTACACACACACAGGTGAAGGGAGGCAGGTGTCACCAGGTACACACACAGGTGAAGGGAGACAAGTGTCACCAGGTATGCACATAGGTGAAGGGAGGCAGGTGTCATCAGGTACATGCACAGGTGAATGGAAGCAGGTGTCACCAGGCACACACACAGGTGAAGGGAGGCAAGTGTCATCAGGTACATACACAGTTGAAGGGATGCAGGTGTCATTAGGTACACATACAGGTGAAGGGAGGTAGGAGTCACCAGGTACATACACAGGTGAAGGGAAGCAGGTGTCATTAGGTACACATACAGGTGAAGGGAGGTAGGAGTCACCAGGTACATACACAGATGAAGGGAGGCAGGTGGCATCAGGTACACACACAGGTGAAGGGAGGCAGGTGTCATCAGGTACACACACAGGTGGAAGGAGGCAGGTGTCATCAGGTACACACACAGGTGAAGGGAGGCAGGTGTCATCAGGTACACACACATGTGAAGGGAAGCAGGTGTCATCAGGTACACTCACAGGTGAAGGGAGACAAATGTCATCAGGTACACACACAGGTGAAGGGAGGCAGGTGTCATCAGGTACACACACAGGTGAAGGGAGGCAGGTGTCATCAGGTACACACACAGGTGAAGGGAGGCAGGTGTCATCAGGTACACACACAGGTGAAGGGAGGCAGGTGTCATCAGGTACACACACAGGTGAAGGGAGGCAGGTGTCATCAGGTACACACACAGGTGAAGGGAGGCAGGTGTCATCAGGTACACACACAGGTGAAGGGAGGCAGGTGTCATAAGTTACACACACAGGTGAAGGGAGCCAGGTGTCATCATTTATACACACAGGTGAAGGGAGGCAGGTGTCATCAGGTACACACACAGGTGAAGGGAGCCAGGTGTTATCAGGTACATACACAGGTGAATGGAGGCAAACCATACCCCGGCCGGGATTGAACCCGCTGTCAGAGAGTCTCAAAACTCCAGCCCGTCGCGTTAGCCACTAGACCAGCTGGTCTAGTGGCTAACGCGACGGGCTGGAGTTTTGAGACTCTCTGACCGCGGGTTCAATCCCGGCCGGGGTATGGTTTGTTTGCAATCGTGTCATTACGATTTCGTGAGTCATGTCGAATGGAGGCAGGTGTCACCAGGTACACACACAGGTGAAGGGAGCCAGGTGTCACCACGTACATACACAGGTGAGGGGAGGCACGTGTCACCAGGTACACACACAGATGAAGGGAGCCAGGTGTCACCACGTACATACACAGGTGAGGGGAGGCACGTGTCACCAGGTACATACACAGGTGAAGGGAGCCAGGTGCCACCAGGTACATACACAGGTGAGGGGAAGCAGGTGTCACCAGGTACATGCACAGGTGAGGGGAGGTAGGTGTCACCAGGTACATAGGCAGGTGAGGGAGCCAGGTGTCACCAGGTACGTACACAGGTGAGGGGAGCCAGGTGTCACCAGGTACACACACAGGTGAAGGGAGCCAGGTGTCACCAGATACACACACAGGCTAAGGGAGGCAGGTGTCATCAGGTACATACACAGGTGAAGGGAGGTAGGTGTCATCAGGTACATACACAGATGAAGGGAGGCAGGTGTCATCAGGTACACACACAGTTGAAAGGAGACAGGTGTCATCAGGTACATACACAGGTGAAGGGAGGCAGGTGTCACCAGGTACACACACAGGTGAAGGGAGGCAGGTGTCACCAGGTACACACACAGGTGAAGGGTGGCAGGTGTCACCAGGTACACACAGGTGAAGGGAGGCAGGTGTCATCAGGTACATATACAGGTGAAGGGAGACAGGTGCCATCATGTACATACACAGGTGAAGGGAGACAGGTGCCATCAGGGATACATTCAGGTACCTGAAGGCCGTTTTGCTCTACTGCTAAGATTTGAGTTGGTCCTGTACTCCGTTACAGTCTTTATTTCCTCCATTCTTCCACAACAGAGTAATTGAAACTGCTTTCTTTTTGCACGTATTTTGAGGGCAGTCACACCATGGTCACACTTGTCGAATTCTTTTTACAAAATCAGTGTACTTACATCAGCATTTAGAATGTCTTCCAGTTCATCCAAGACCACATCGTAATGTTTTAGCAGGTGTGAAAAGCAGGAGCAACCTACCATAAACCCATGCTGCCTTGGATTGTGCCATTGTTGTGACCCGTTCAATGATTCAGCGTTTCAAGTTAGTGATATCAGTTTATAGTTTTTCGGATATATTTTATTGTCTTTGTGATGTAGGGCAATTTCTGTGGTTTTCAATGACTGTGGGATGATACCTGTCTCAAGCTCCTCCTACATGAAGTACCAAAAGCCAAAGATCCTAGTTTCTTAAAATTTTTGCTGAATATGGAATTCCATGAGGCTTGGTCTGGTGCAGAAGGTACAGGGATACATAACCATAGATAGCCATGCTTCATTGTCAACTGGGAAGAGCACTACATCGGAAATTGTGATGTTGGGAGTGTTCTTAGTGATTCACAAAAACTCGTTTGGAACTTTTATCTGTAGAATAATGAGAAGTTCACTTAATATTGAGTTGCAATGTGGCTTCAGTATTTCGCTCATGTCGGTGTTCTCACCAGTGTTCCATCTCCTTTAAGTAAACGCCCTGTACTAGATGTGCTTCGCCCTGGATTGGAATTTCTTCTAATTTTATTTAATATTCTTTGCTCCTTTTCTCTTCTGAACTCTATGATGAAGTCAGTTTATGCTCGATGTCTTCCATTTCTAGAGCCTTGCTTCGTGATTCAGAGTCTGCTGCCTTCGAGATCTATTATCCGTTGTCTGCGCCTGTAGAAGAGCGCCTCTCACGAGTCTGCATCTCCTCTTCCTTTGCCAAAGAGGTACGTGTCTGAAGCATACTATTATTATTATTATAATCAAAAAGAAGCGCTAAGCCACAAGGGCTATACAGCGTCTGAAGCATACATGAGCACCAAAGAACTCACTGTCCGGAGAAACCGGTTGAGATCTTGGGTGGTCATGTCACCAGCCCAGTATATCTCGCCAAGTTCGCCATATATTTGTTCCCAGTTGTTGTTGTTCTTTAAAATTAATCTCTTGAATTCGCCCTCATGATTGAACTCGTTTATCCCAGGCGACCGTGTACGCAGGTCTGTACGTTGTAGGTTTCATAGCTGAATGATAGAAGGTGGAATAATAGGTCTTACTGCTCTGCCACAGATTTACTGGGAGTTTTTGGTAGTAGCCTGGCCAACACGACCAGCCACTCTAAGACCTAAGCCAACACTGAGGGTGCAGACGCTGCGGCCAGCCTGGGGTCTTACAGTGTATTTCGAAATACACTAATCATCACATTTTAACGTTTAAAGCTGTACACAGTTGTTGCACTAGTACACTACTGCCATGTACCTTGATAATTTTGTGTCCTGAGGTTGCAGTCTTCAACATCATTATACTACGGACTAGGAGTCACCAGGTACATACACACGTGAGGGGAGGTAGGAGTCACCAGGAACATACACATGTGAGGGGAAGCAGGTGTCACCAGGTACACACACAGGTGAAGGGAGGCAGGTGTCACCAGGTACATACACAGGTGAGGGGAGGCAGGTGTCACACACACACACACACACACACACACACACACACACACACACACACACACACACACACACACACGACACCAGAGATGGGACAGCAACAAGGCGTCACAATTGGAAGTTGAAGATTCAGATGAATCACAGGGATGTTAGGAAGTATTTCTTCAGTCACAGAGTTGTCAGGAAGTGAAATAGTCTGGGAAGTGATGTAGTGGAGGCAGGATATATACATAGCTTTCGTAACGTGGGGGTTCTAGGAGATAAAGGTGGTGTAGTAATACACTTGGGTATGGCTAGTAACACTTGTATTTGCAGAGTCGTGAGGGAAAGGCCCAGCCTACTACAAACATGTGAGAATAATATAGACACCTTCACAAGTTCATTACCATCAATGAAACAAAGGAAATCTTTCCTAAAACAAACACACATGTATTCAACTCTAAATCTTAGTGCTACAAAAAAAAAGTTCAAATCTTGTGTACTCACATAGTACTCTGAGCCGGAAGGCTGGAGGCTGCCTCAGGTGGAGCTTGCCAAGAATAAGGGGTATGAGCAAGCAATATCCGTTCTCTTACCAGTGTCAGGGTGCACGGAGCTGACACTTGTGTCCTGGGATGAGGTCACTTACTTGCCACACATCATTGCCACCGGCCGGGGTAAATACTTAGTTGAGTTGTGATGACACACACACTACCCTTTATCGTCGTCAATCTCGTTGGGTACCAAACGTGGGACTAGTTTTGTCAAATTATTGGGACGATAAGAGAACACAAAAAAGAGAGACTGTTCACTGTAAATTGTTTATTAAGGTCACTTCGTTTATTCTACTAACAATAGTCTACATTTTCAAATTGAGCATTTATTACATGTAAACTGTTCAAGGTTAATAAACAACCAAATATTATTTTCTATAATGTTATGTAATACATGGCGCAGTTTTATCACATGTGTAAGCAGTTGCAATCTTAATGTGACACTAAAATAGTCAGCAAAGTTCTTGAGTGTCCCTTGTGATGCTGCCCTAAATGGAAGAGTCCAGCAGCAATCTTTTTTTCATAAGATAAATGAACACTGGGCAGTTAGTGGCCTTACCAAGCAAGCTCACACTGTCATCTTCATTAATATGACATCACAATAACTTACAAATAATGAAAGTCTTCCTTAAAGCCTTTTCCCATGACATCGACGTTATTACTGAGTTTTTAATCCTCCTGAGCCAAAACAGGATATAGTACGGTCTTATTCCACCAAGACAAGACCCTAGGCAGTAGAAATTTCGTTGTCAGGTTACACTGCTATTTCTACATTAGTGCTAATGTTATTTAATCTGTCGTACCTCAGCCTGGAGATCATGAAATGCCCAGTGATGAAAATAAATGAATACTGAAATAAGACAAGCTATATTACAACACACGAATGTAAAAAGGTCAACATTGTTACTTCAAATATGAAAGCTGGAGCCACATAGAACATGGTCCTTGTTGTCAGACTTACCAGGTGCTTGAGGCCAGTTTCTAGAGCTATTCTGCTATTGAAACCTAGCCTCAGATCAAGCATCAATGTTAACTACCTGGGTAACCAAGCTGTCGCTGCCAGTAGGCCTACATAACCTTCACACCCTGGAGAATCAGGCACTAGTAGCAGGTAGTTATTCGGTTTCCTATACATTTTCCAATTTTGTTCCGGCAATATTTGTAACATCTGTTAGTAGTACGTCAAATAGTGGACTACAGATGTTCTCTGATCGTGCTAATGATGACTTTGCTTTTCACAGTGTTTATTGTACACTTTTCGGAATATTTCTCACTCCAGTAAATTTTAGTCTGTAGATCAGGGACCTGACCCTCGAGTGTTTTCAAAATCCCTATTGTAATATCTTCTTTTTATCCGATCCAAATAACACATTTTAAGTGTTTTGCGGACTTCCTACTAATTTTTATTACTAATAACATTCGGGCAGTTTATGAAGTCTGAATATTTAAATAGCACCAACATGGACCAGCATCAACAACAGTGACTCCTGACAGTGGAGCCACCACATTGGAGCAGTGTCAGCCATGATGGACGAATGCGATGTTTTCCAAACAAGGATAGGCATCAGTCCTGTCTGTCAGTAAAAAGGCCACCCACCTGTCTGCTTCACCTTTGTTTTATCTGTGATCGGATTCAGGCGCTCTTCTACTCACGTAGCCTAGCCTGTGACTAGAATTTTCTGTTGACCACCTGGTCAACCAGGCTGTGCTAGTCGTCCGCATGCCCACATACGTTTGATGTATAACTTTGATGAGTTTTGAATCCTTCTACTCCCGGAGTCCGGCCATAGGCCAGGCTATTTTGGTATTTGTAGATGGAAGCTGTCCAACTTAATAAATTCTATCTTCGTTGTGGCAAGACTTGTATCTCCTGGTAGTAAGTGGAAGAGTCTTGGACCAAGGATGTTGACACGGCGTTCTTTAACCTCTTATGCTCCCTCCTGTTCTTTCCTTTCTCCACTATCTTCCATATTTTTCACTCCAGCAAGCTGTTACAGGTGTATAAATGCATGCATATATTACCAAGATTTTTTTTTACTTCGTTAGAGAGAGACTAATTCAAGTGCTCAGAAGTGTTCATAATAATTTAGTTGTATTATACATTCTATGAGTGAACATTAGGCCTTCTACATTTTCCAGCGGTTTTCTCTCTCCCGCCCTAAAACGCTCTGTGAGCATGGAACATATTTAAGTACAAATAGCACAAGTGACTTGAAAAGTGACATCTTTCCAGATGTTTGTTGACATAATTATTCCTGAGTCTTTACCTATTTCTTAGGTTCTATAATATGGCCTGCCAGAGTTCTGTATGCTATACTTAATCCGAGATCTTCATTTTTTCAACACGTAAGTTAATTTCATATGCCCACTGGAAAATTGTGTTGATATCTCTTTGTATATTTTCTGTCTCCTGTCGAGGTAAACTTCGTATCGTTTGCAAAAGATGATACGACGCTGTGGTTAGTGTTTTCATGTGTGTCTTCCAGGAGGACGAGAAACAGTAATGGTTGAAGGTCCGTCCTTCTGGGTACTGAACCTTTTTAACTATGCTGAGATCCGACTTTTTTGTTTGTTACAACACTTTGTGATGTTTGTTAGAAATATGAAAACCATTTCCTTACGTTTCCTTTACAAATACTGACTAAATTTTGAGCTATTACTCTACGGTCTCATTTCTGTAAAGC
Organism: Cherax quadricarinatus; assembly: GCF_038502225.1. Taxonomy (NCBI): domain Eukaryota; kingdom Metazoa; phylum Arthropoda; class Malacostraca; order Decapoda; family Parastacidae; genus Cherax; species Cherax quadricarinatus. Next base: position 18,635,798 of record NC_091373.1, read on the forward strand.
CCCAGCAAAATACATGTAAATCAAAACAGCGTTTTATTTTCCTTACACAAGACAGCCATAATTTTCTTACGGTCATCTAGGTAAAAGTTGTGATAAGTAAGATCTTCCAGCTCTAAAATGATGTTAATTCGGATAATGTAACATATGGCTCACGTTTCTCCACAGAGTTAATAATTTGAAATTTCAGAATCCTCTCAAACATTTTTATTTGTGATGTAAGAGGTACTTACATATTTTTTATTTATTTTCCCACTATCGTCATTTTCTGGTGAATAACGGTCTATGTCTGCATTTTTCAAGTCCTGTGAGATTACCGTGGTGTGCACCAACACATGTACAGATTACCGTGGTGTGCACCAACACATGTACAGATTACCGTGGTGTGCACCAACACATGTACAGATTACCGTGGTGTGCACCAACACATGTACAGATTACCGTGGTGTGCACCAACACCAAGTACTCTCACTTATATTTCTTTTTATATAAATAAGACCTTCCAGGAATCAGGGCCAGAGGTGCTGCTTCCATTAGTATGTTGTTGTCTACTCTCCTTTCGTATTCGTAAATATTTTGATGATAATACTTCACTCTGACATACTTTCAAAGTTATACAGTAACAAATTACAAGTAAATATAGTCAATAACATTGTTGTTATATTGTATAATAAAGTTAAACTTCGTATTCTGAGTTTTTTGGTAGTTCTGATGGCATAATAATTAATATAAATTTGAAAATTATTGATACTTCTGGTGACATAAAAATTAATATAAATTTAAAAACTGTGCTTGCATAATAATCAAAGTTTGGTACAAAATCGAAGTATTTATATTTGTATACAGTAATTTTTCATATAAATCTCTGGTGAAGAGCAACGACTGACACCACGGTAATCTGTACATGTGTTGGTGCACACCACGGTAATCTGTACATGTGTTGGTGCACACCACGGTAATCTGTACATGTGCTGGTGCACACCACGGTAATCTGTACATGTGTTGGTGCACACCACGGTAATCTGTACATGTGTTGGTGCACACCACGGTAATCTGTACATGTGTTGGTGCACACCACGGTAATCTGTACATGTGTTGGTGCACACCACGGTAATCTGTACATGTGTTGGTGCACACCACGGTAATCTGTACATGTGCTGGTGCACACCACGGTAATCTGTACATGTGTTGGTGCACACCACGGTAATCTGTACATGTGTTGGTGCACACCACGGTAATCTGTACATGTGCTGGTGCACACCACGGTAATCTGTACATGTGTTGGTGCACACCACGGTAATCTGTACATGTGTTGGTGCACACCACGGTAATCTGTACATGTGTTGGTGCACACCACGGTAATCTGTACATGTGTTGGTGCACACCACGGTAATCTGTACATGTGCTGGTGCACACCACGGTAATCTGTACATGTGTTGGTGCACACCACGGTAATCTGTACATGTGTTGGTGCACACCACGGTAATCTGTACATGTGTTGGTGCACACCACGGTAATCTGTACGTGTGTTGGTGCACACCACGGTAATCTGTACATGTGTTGGTGCACACCACGGTAATCTGTACATGTGTTGGTGCACACCACGGTAATCTGTACATGTGCTGGTGCACACCACGGTAATCTGTACATGTGCTGGTGCACACCACGGTAATCTGTACATGTGCTGGTGCACACCACGGTAATCTGTACATGTGTTGGTGCACACCACGGTAATCTGTACATGTGTTGGTGCACACCACGGTAATCTGTACATGTGTTGGTGCACACCACGGTAATCTGTACATGTGTTGGTGCACACCACGGTAATCTGTACATGTGTTGGTGCACACCACGGTAATCTGTACATGTGTTGGTGCACACCACGGTAATCTGTACATGTGCTGGTGCACACCACGGTAATCTGTACATGTGCTGGTGCACACCACGGTAATCTGTACATGTGTTGGTGCACACCACGGTAATCTGTACATGTGTTGGTGCACACCACGGTAATCTGTACATGTGCTGGTGCACACCACGGTAATCTGTACGTGTGTTGGTGCACACCACGGTAATCTGTACATGTGTTGGTGCACACCACGGTAATCTGTACATGTGTTGGTGCACACCACGGTAATCTGTACGTGTGTTGGTGCACACCACGGTAATCTGTACATGTGTTGGTGCACACCACGGTAATCTGTACATGTGTTGGTGCACACCACGGTAATCTGTACATGTGTTGGTGCACACCACGGTAATCTGTACATGTGTTGGTGCACACCACGGTAATCTGTACATGTGTTGGTGCACACCACGGTAATCTGTACATGTGTTGGTGCACACCACGGTAATCTGTACATGTGTTGGTGCACACCACGGTAATCTGTACATGTGTTGGTGCACACCACGGTAATCTGTACATGTGTTGGTGCACACCACGGTAATCTGTACATGTGTTGGTGCACACCACGGTAATCTGTACATGTGTTGGTGCACACCACGGTAATCTGTACATGTGTTGGTGCACACCACGGTAATTTGTACATGTGCTCGTACACACCACGGTACTCTGTACATGTGCTCGTACACACCACGGTAATTTGTACATGTGTTGGTGCACACCACGGTAATCTGTACATGTGTTGGTGCACACCACGGTAATTTGTACATGTGCTCGTACACACCACGGTACTCTGTACATGTGCTCGTACACACCACGGTAATTTGTACATGTGTTGGTGTACACCACGGTAATCTGTACATGTGTTGGTGCACACCACGGTAATTTGTACATGTGCTCGTACACACCACGGTACTCTGTACATGTGCTCGTACACACCATGGTAATTTGTACATGTGCTGGTGCACACCACGGTAATCTGTACATGTGTTGGTGCACACCACGGTAATTTGTACATGTGCTCGTACACACCACGGTACTCTGTACATGTGCTCGTACACACCACGGTAATCTGTACATGTGCTCGTACAGACCACGGTAATTTGTACATGTGTTGGTGCACACCACGGTAACCTGTACATGTGTTGGTGCACACCACGGTAATCTGTACATGTGTTGGTGCACACCACGGTAATCTGTATATGTCCTGGTGCACACCATGGTAATCTGTACATGTGCTGGTGCACACCACGGTAATCTGTACATGTACTCGTACACACCACGGTAATCTGCACATGTGCTGGTGCACACCACGGTAATCTGTACATGTGCTGCTGCACACCACGGTAATCTGTACATGTGCTGGTGCACACCACGGTAATCTGTACATGTGCTGGTGCACACCACGGTAATCTGTACATGTACTCGTGCACACCACGGTAATCTGTACATGTGCTGGTGCACACCACGGTAATCTGTACATGTGCTGGTGCACACCACGGTAATCTGTACATGTGCTGGTGCACACCATGGTAATCTGTACATGTGTTCGTGCACACCACGGTAATCTGTACATGTACTCGTGCACACCACGGTAATCTGTACATGTGCTGGTGCACACCACGGTAATCTGTACATGTGCTCGTGCAAGCCATTTTCTGTTTCTTACATGTACATTAAAGTGTAGCACATGAGTTTTGATGCAGTTAGAATTAATGAATTTCAGCAAATGTTCAGGAGCCGCTGCTTCATACAGTGTCGTCAAGTTTAGGTTTCTTTGCAGCAGTTACCAAACTTACTTCAGATGGTGTAATGTCATTCCCGTCCAGATCTACACTTGATGATAACTCACAAACTATGAAACTGACAGCGTCCTCTGTTGGTGACTCCATCTTGGGTTTTATATGAAATGATGATTTGTTGTCTATTTTGTGAATATTCATAGCGGAGTTTGAATCAGTGTTTGGCCTGATCTTCCATGATAAAGTAATGCTACAGAATCGTGTCCAGCAGTCTTGAACAGTCAGTGATGAACATGGAATAGCTGTGATGTGCATGGTACAGTAGAGCTGTAATTGATACAGCAGTGATGTGCATGGTACAGTAGACATGTAAATCATACAGCTGTGATGTGCATGGTAAAGGTAGTGATGTGCAGTGAACTGTAATAATGTGCACTCTAAAGCAGTGAAATGCATGGGACAGTAGTGATGTATATGATTCAATCCTGGGATTTACCAGACTCAGTGAAGCTACAAGCTTGTGTGCGGAAGGTTTCATTTTGTTTAAACACTTTGATGGCATCGCCTTTTTCTAGTGTGAAGAGTTTATAAGTCGCATCACAACTGAGTATCAGAGGGGTAGAAAGTATGTTCATACTGACGAGCTCACAAAGATTTTGTTTAGTTTTCTTAATATCAGAGATAATGACATCGTTAGAGTTCTTAGGTGACGGACACGAAGAAAATATCAAGAGATTCCGTGCTCACAAAATGAATCAAAAGAACTAGATCCGTGTCTTCTCCAGCAGTGGTATGGTACACTTATTTGTTGCAGCCACACCTTCCTTGACGATGAGGACGTCAACTTCACCTTGTACTTGCTTAAGCAGACGCCCTGCTGCCTGCACCTTACCACAGAAATGTTTTATGAAGTGTCTCCTTATTTTCAGAGCTGGCCATAAATTAGTTTTCCTTTAGAAACGCGGTGATTGAGGGCAAAAGCTGCACCTTTGGTCCCCCTGCACCTTTTACACCTTGTGTGAGTCTGATCTTTAGCAGATACACTTTCATAGTAACCATCAAACACAAAAGTTTCCTTGCAATATTTTCTCAAGACATACTCTACATTGTTTATCAAACATGAAACCTAAACACGTGCATAATTCATATGTGAACAGTCCTGTAGATCAAGACCACTTCTAATGTCCAAGTTCTATGGCGAATGAATCCTGTTTTTCTTGAGCAACATTAACACTTTTGATTGGGTTCTCTTGTTTATTCATTTTAAAAGTGAACTCAGTAACCGTCTTATCAATCACATCATCCAGTACACTCTTACAAATATCTTCAGCCATATCTTGGTTACCATATTTGTTAGAAGTAATACCAGTGACTACATTCAAAGATTGCTGTTCCGTTTCAAAATATCTACAGCTGCTCTACAAACTCAAAAACTTTGTTTGTGTCTACATCGTCTCATTCAAATTCCCGCAGTTGTCATGGTCACACGTTGCTCACTCCTTGTGTAGCAGACACCAGCAAACTCCTGCAGTGAGTTGTTCATTTGGCACACGTAAGAGGTGACTTTACCAACAGAAGTTGTTGTTGATCAGTCATTCCAAGTCCATATGTCAACCCACTATGTCCTTTGACACATAATCAGAACCTGTTTAATTATTAGGTCTGTCGACAAGCTTCCTTAAAATCTGTCACTCCTCCAAACATGTAGTCCTACATTGAATGCATTGCATACTTCAGGAGGCAGTGCTTTCGAGTTCAGCCATCATCTTAAGTACTGTCGTGCAAATGAAACTGGCACACTATGTGGCAACAAAAAAAAAATGGGAGAATATCTTTAAATTCTGCCAGTTTTCAGATCGATCTGTTTTGTGATTTCTCAGAATCTCATCATTCGCATATTATGTAACCATAATGGCTGTCCTATATGTTTGTAATTCGTTTGTGAGACTGTTTAGCCTGGACGTAATTCGTTGGATAACTTCTAAGGAAAAATCTTCAAGAGAGATTTCACTAATTAATAAACCATCAAACACGACACAGGCTTCAGTTAAATCGTCAATAGCTTCCCCTGCTAGTGACATCCCTCTAGCCTGTTACACTCAACTTTGACAGGTATTATGCTTCCCAATTTCTTCAGATCTTCAAATAAGATGGACTGTTATTGAATCAATGTTGTTGTTTTTGCTACAGATGTGACAGCTGCAGTTATGCCATACCATAAAATGTCCCATGACTACCAAATGTGAAAATATTTTTGGTCTATGTTGTCTTCTACATATCGAATAAAACTGTTAGATAGGAACCCAGGTATGCTAGTACTTGTGACTGCTGTAGTTGAACGTTGTAAACACTGTACCACTGTATATGAACATGATAAACCTATATGATGCATTGTGGCAACCAGAAATTTCCCTTGTAAGACCCGAGGGAGCACAGCTGGCGTAATCTCCTGACTTACTGAAGCCACTTTACTCCCCTTACTTCTTCCGGTAACAGGTGGTCCATAAGATTTTTAAAGTCTCAGGTAAGTAATTTACATTACTTTTAATATAACAAATATCTACCACAAAAGAGTATGTGACGGGATCGATAGAAATATCTTGATATTTCAAATAATTTCAGTTGCGGCTGAAATTGTACTCTTGTCTTTTTCAGTATCTTCATATATATTACTGTAATACTCTTAGAACTCTTGCAGCAGCTGAAGTTTTAAATACATGTATTGTACCTATGATTAAATTATTTCAAAACTTTCCTTTATATTTTTCCTTCATAATGTTCACAATATGAGCTTCAATACCACTGACTTTAGGCAGATACAGTTTTATTTTATTAACTGGTTGAATTATACATGGCGCACTTTCTCCTCTACACGACTTGCTCCACCATGATGACTGTCACTAAACTGACAAGGAATTTCTTTGATATTTAAGAGGTTTACCATACATTGTTCATGCCAGCACACATCTGCAGCAAATATTCGTACTTGACACCAAGTGTTTTTCTTTCTCTTTAATTCAAAGTTATCTCACCACCACAGAAAATAACACTCAGTCACCTTGAAATGTAAATAATGTTTTACTTCAGTTTAGACTCAACATCAAGCCTCATCAGTCGTTGGGTTTATTTTACTTAACCCTGATTTAAAATTCACAAAACGCGCCCTACCTTTCCTACAAACATTGTCCAACAATAACATGAAACTCCGTTAGTTTACGTTGTTTCGATTCCCAATACTACTTTTCTAGTCAAAGGAGACACCACAACATCTTCATGATGCAGCTTCACAAGAAAAACATTTCTTTGTCATTCATTGTAGATCCAAAGATCACTGACTGCTCAAGTACCTGTGACAAACACGGTAACAACATTAATGTTATCGGCCTAAATAAACCCATAAACAACACATTATCATACCATTTAGCATATCAGAAGTAAAAATAGACATTAATATAAATAAACTATTTAAAATTATATAAAAATTAATTTGAGACTAAAGTGTGGTACAGCATTCCTTTATACCTCGCTGCGAAGGTGACTTTATAATGAACTAAATTCACGTACTTGTAATATTCAAATGAGTAAAAGGCAAAATATGAAACCTGTTCTCCGTGGGGTGGCCATAGTGGGACGGTGGCCATAGGATGGTGGCCATAGTAGGACGGTGGCCATAGTAGGATGGTAGCCATAGTGGGACGGTGGCCAAAGTGGGACGGTGGCCATAGTAGGATGGTGGCCATAGTGGGATGGTGGCTATAGTGGGATGGTGGCCATAGTGGGACGGTGGCCATAGTAGGATGGTAGCCATAGTGGGACGGTGGCCAAAGTGGGACGGTGGCCATAGTAGGATGGTGGCCATAGTAGGATGGTGGCCATAGTGGGATGGTGGCCATAGTGGGACGGTGGCCATAGTGGGACGGTGGCCATAGTGGGACGGTGGCCATAGTGGGACGGTGGCCATAGTGGGATGGTGGCCATAGTAGGATGGTGGCCGTAGTAGGATGGTGGCCATAGTGGGACGGTGTCCATAGTAGGATGGCCATAGTAGGATGGTGGCCATGGTGGGATGGTGGCCATAGTAGGATGGTGGCCATGGTGGGATGGTGGCCATAGTAGGATGGTGGCCATGGTGGGATGGTGGCCATAGGAGGATGGTGGCCATAGTGGGATGGTGGCCATAGTGGGATGGTGGCCATAGGATGGTGGCCATAGTAGGATGGTGGCCATAGTGGGACGGTGGCCATAGTAGGATGGTGGCCATAGTTGGATGGTGGCCATAGTAGGATGGTGGCCATAGTTGGATGGTGGCCATAGTAGGATGGTGGCCATAGTGGGATGGTGGCCATAGTGGGATGGTGGCCATAGTAGGATGGTGGCCATAGTAGGATGATGGCCATAGTAGTATGGTGGATATAGTAGGATGGTGGCCATAGTGGGATGGTGGCCATAGTGGGATAATGGCCATAGTAGGATGGTGGCCATAGTAGGATGGTGGCCATAGTAGGATGGTGGCCATAGTAGGATGGTGGCCATAGTGGGACGGTGGCCATAGGATGGTGGCCATAGTGGGACGGTGGCCATAGGATGGTGGCCATAGTGGGATGGTGGCCATAGTAGGATGGTGGCCATAGTGGGATGGTGGCCATAGGATGATGGCCATAGTAGGATGGTGGCCATAGTGGGATGGTGGCCATAGTGGGATGGTGGCCATAGAGGGATGGTGGCCATAGTAGGATGATGGCCATAGGATGATGGCCATAGTAGGATGGTGGTCATAGTGGGATGGTGGCCATAGTGGGATGGTGGCCATAGTAGGATGATGGCCATAGTGGGATGGTGGCCATAGTGGGATGGTGGCCATAGTAGGATGATGGCCATAGTAGGATGGTGGCCATAGTGGGATGGTGGTCATAGTGGGATGGTGGCCATAGTGGGATGGTGGCCATAGTAGGATGGTGGCCATAGTGGGATGGTGGCCATAGTGGGATGGTGGCCATAGTAGGATGGTGGCCATAGTGGGATGGTGGCCATAGTGGGATGGTGGCCATAGTAGGATGGTGGCCATAGTGGGATGGTGGCCATAGTGGGATGGTGGCCATAGTGGGATGGTGGCCATAGTGGGATGGTGGCCATATTAACCTAACACGCGGCCTCACACAGTACATACTTTACCATCGTATTTCTCAGTTTTTTTTTTTTTTGTAAGAATCTATTGAGAGAAATTCCATTACAATTCTAGGTTTACTTTTTTTTGCCTTAATTTTATTAGTCAATATATTAGTGAATATTAGTTAATATATTAGTCAATATCTTATCTTATCTTATCTTATCTTATATACAGTTCGAGTGCTCTAAGGCGGTAACAATAGTTTAAATACTCTACTGGGACAATACCAGCAATAAATGATCAATGAATATTGTCTAGGTCATAAGTATCACCTCTGCTCTGAAGATATTTTTACCTTTGATGAGTTTACTAAGTTTTTCTACTCAAGAGCCCAGCCGTGAGCCAAGTGCAAAGCAGCAACAGCTTGGCTGACCAGGCTGTTTCTGCTGGCCTCACACACTTATCACAGCCTGGTTGATCTGGCACTTGGAGAAACTTAAGTCCAGTTTCCTTTTGAAGATCTCTACACTTGCTGCAGCAGTGTTTCTGATCTCCTGGTAAGATACTGAATAGTCTGGGACCACGAATGTTGATACAATGTTTTCTTATTATGCCCAACTTGTAGATATCGTTACCAGTTTGCTAATATTATGACTAATTTACTGAAATATTACACAAGTCAAAACAGAGTGAAGTCGAAAATTTCCACAATGGAAAACTCTGTTTCTCAAGACAAAGTACTCGTCCCACTTGTTTTTCTTTCTTATATCCAACAATGGCAAAGACATAAATCATATCACTATAACGTACTTTGTTAATAACACTAAAATCTTTACAAGAGTAGCGAAATCTTCAAGCTGATATAAATCAGGTCTTTTCTCAGACAATATAATGTTGAACGAGGACAAGTTTCAATTGCTCAACTATGGATGAATGGAGGAAATAATGACTGTAATGGAATACAGGACAAACTTAAATCATTCAATAGAGCGAAAGTTTCCTGTGGGAGACTTGAGAGTAATGATGTCAGAACATCTAGGATTTTCAAATCACAACAATGTTGATATTGTTAATAAAAGGGAAATGATAGGCTAGATAACAAGAACTTTCCAGATAAGAAATGCTGAGCCAATGATGATGATAATAACTGGAGAGGGTTTCGGGGGTCAACGCCCCCGCGGCCCGGTCTGAGACCAGGCCTCGTGGTGGATCAGGGTCTGATCAACTAGTCCATTACTGCTGGCCGCACGTAAACCAACGTACGAACCACAGCCTGGCTCATCACGTACACAATTGACAATATACAGTGGAACCTCTGGTCACGACCATAAATCATTCCAAAACTCTGGTCGTGACCCGAACCTAATTTCCCCATTGGATTGTATGTAAATACGATTAATCCATTCCAGACCCCTACGAACTGCATGTAAATATTTTTTTAAGATTTTTAAGCAGAAAAATAGTTAATTATAGTCTTTTTTTTTTTAACCTGTTCACTCCGGGCTAGAATACTATAGCATACTAATGGCCCTTTTCAAAGCAGGAGAAACTGCCGAACTGGAAAACGTACAACTTCACCTGACCGTATACAATAAAGAATCTGAACTACTGGAAATGCTTAAAGTCCCTTCAACTGTACTCTTTAGACCATAGGCCAGAAATGTTCATCATAATTTTCACAAGCAAAGTCCAGGAGGGACTGCTGCCAAACTTAAACACTGTAATCACTCTGTATGACAACAAGAGACTTGGCAGACAGTGAAAAATACTACCTCCATTAAAAAGTACGGGTGCGATTGGTACGATAAGAGAGAACTCTACGAGTGTCAGAGGTCTCCGACTCTTCAACATCCTCCCTCCCTGCACGAGGGGAATTACCAACAAACCTGGAAACCTGAATTCAGGACGTTTCCGGGAATCAGTGCCTCCGCGGGCCGGTCCCAGACCCGGCCTCTAGCTGTTTCAAGAGGAAACTTGACAAGTTTCTCTTATCATTCCTGACCGGCCGGATTATAGTGCGTATGTTGAACTGTATGCGGCCAGCAATTAAAGCCTAGTTGATCATGCTTTGATCAACTAGGCTTAGTCTGGGACCGGACTGCGGGGACTCTAACCTCCTGAACCATCCTTCAGGAAAACAATTCATAAGTCAATTACAAGAGGCAGCCTTCCTTCCAAATCATTAGCTGCAAGTCGCAAAAAATTAAACGTTATCTTAAGACAATACCAGGGATCACTTTCCCCTCTGCCTGATCCCAGTCCAGACCTCATGGTTGGTGGCTTGATCAACCATACTATTATTTCAGCAGAACACAGTTCAACACAGTCACTCCAGTCCAGCTGATCAGGAACTGATGAGAAGAGCTTCAATCTTCTTTTTTTCCAACAGCATAATAAATATTAGTGGAATATAAGTAGGTGTTCAAGAAGGTGAACCTCTTCATGCAACAAGCGACAGATCAACCAAGTTGTCATAGTTCTGTAGACCAGCTGACCACTGGCAGCAAGAGCCTTACTGACCAGGCTCTAAACAATGAAGTTTGGGTTTAGGCAGGACTATGAAAGCAGAACTCTGGAAGCTATGGAAGAAAAGAGGTATAACACCAGCCAGGTATGTCAAGTGTTATTCTTCACATTCTTACGCATCTCTCTACCTCTTCCCTTTTTTCCTACGAGCCATTTTCCTATTCCGTTTGCTTATAATTTTTCTTCTCTCTTTGTAGATATGCCTATTGCTGCTGCTGCTGTTCCTCCTCCTCCCCTCTTCCTGCGGCTTCCCCCTCTCCTGTTCCCCTCCTCTTCCCTCGTCCTGCCCCCCCCCCCCCACCCACTTTCCCTGCGGCTGGTCGATATCTCTAAGGGAACCTGACCATGCCGATTGATTGTGTGGGAACTAGGTTGAGTGAGGCCCAGCACTGTGTTTAGATGCACGATGCTTCCTCCATCACGCACCTCACTATTACAACAACGTGACTAGTTCCAGAATTCCTCTCCTCTAGCAACCTGGATTAAGGCGAGATTTCATTAGGCGCTTCCAGATAAACTTGGTTGTCGAAGTCCATAGACCTATTAATACCAGAACAACTTGAACGATCTAGCACCTCCTTCAGGAATTGGATGAATTTTTTTCTGTCAATTCAAGTTTAAGCCCAACGAATCACCTAAACAATGAAACGGAGAAGACAATCTCGAATCACTCAAGAGATCAGAAGTTTAATGTGAGGGATACAGAAGTGATAATGTCCTTTGCCTTTACCTTTGAAGAGTTTCTCTCGGAGCCCGGCCATGGGCCAGGCTCGTCCGGTGCTTGCCTGGTCAACCAGGCTGTTGCTGCTGGAGGCCCGCTGCCCACATATCCATCACAGCCTGGTTGATCTGGCACCTGGTGTCAAAAGATCTCCCATTCTGTGATCAAAACAAGGAAAATGATAGACTGAATAACTAGAACCTTCAAGTAAATATATGCCAAGGTAACCGATAATACTCTTTAAACACTTCTTCCCTGGGCTGAGATATTGATACTGATACTCTTCAAGTCAAACCATACCACGGGTGGGGTTTGAACCCGCGGTCAGAGAGTCTCAAAACTCCAGACGTGGTATTATTTGTTTGCAATCATGTCATTACGATTTCATGAGTCACTCAAGTCATTTGTTGTCGTCAGGTTGGAATACTGCTAAGCTAAATAGCTTACAGTATACATTCAGTCAAACATGGATTCACTGGTCTCAAACCTGTACACTGAAATCTTAATATGAAAATAGAGAGACTTGGCAGACAGTGTAAAGTGCCTCTGATAAAAAGCCGGGGAGCGACGAGTACAAAGAAAAATTTAGGATTGCTAGAGGACCCTGACTGTACCACGCCCTTCGTGCTTAAGGGATATTACAAACAAACCTTTGTCTGTGTTTCGTACATTGGACTGTGTGGCCAGCAGTAACAGCCTGGTTGATCAGACTTTCATCCACCAGGAGGCCTTGTCTGGAACAGGGCATCCTACAGGTACTCTTTATTTATCCAGGTACACACTAAGAATCTCTTATGGTGGGCGTAATTGTATATCTGGAGAATATACAGAGAACCTTCACTACCTATATAAATTCAGACAAGCAACAAATTTATCGTGAGTGTCTGAAGATCCTTTGATTCCTTGGAACATAAACGATAAAGCTACATCATAGCATGCATCTCGAAAGTTCCTGTAGGTGTTGGTAAAGAATTTGAACCATGAAATTATTCCCTGTAAGGGCAAGACATTCCAAGTGAAAAACCGGAGTACAGTGAGTGCACTAACAGATAACTTAAATATTGGAAGTGCATCAGTGGTACCATCAATGGTATGTCCAAACAGAAGATATCAGAAACACTGCTAGAACAAGTCTAGAAGTCTTCAAGAGAAAACTGGACAAGTATCTTCACCAGGTGCCAGATCAACCAGGCTGTCACGAATATGTGGGGCAGCTGGCCACCAGCAGCAACAGCCTAGTTGATTAGGCTAGCACCAGAGTAGACAGAGTCTCGAAACTCATCAAAGGTATATCAACCCCAGGATACACTACCTTACATGTAGGGGCGATCCTGGAGCTTCAAACTCTCAAGCCGGTTAGCACCATACTAGAACCTATCTTCTGTACAATGGGTAAAAGTTCTCATATGCTCTCTCTCTCTCTCTCTCTCTCTCTCTCAAACCACCTCACACTACGGTATTTAATAAACTCACTATAGTGCAAATAATTACAAGAAAGTTTGAGGGTGGAAATGTATGATAAAACAAGAGGTAACATTTAGTGTATATTTTATTCCTCATTCTCTTGAGTGATCTACTGACTGTGATGTGCTGAGTACCTTGCATGTGCAATACGCCTTTGAAAACACTTATGAAAACACTTATGGCCCATGGCCGGGCTCGGAGAGTAGAGAGACTCTCGAAACTCATCAAAGGTATATATAGTAATCATGAGAGGTTAAGGTTTTTCATTACCATCACTTCAATCAAGTAAAAGGGAAATTACTAGCAAACCCTTTAATTGTATTCAAGAGAGAATTAGAAAAGCTTCTGCAAGTCATTACTGACCAGACAGGCTGTGGATAGGAGCTTCGGTATTAGAAGGATTAAAATCAGACAGCTGTGGTGACGATAATCAACCAACACATCAGTGTGTAATCATATACACCCAAACAATAAACATCAGTAGCACATAGAACCTAGCATAGCTGATATTAATCAGTAGATACATATAAGTACAAGCAGCAGCAGCGGGGACATGCAAGGTGGGCTCACATATATATGTACTGGCGGCGGCGGCTGCTGAAGCAGCAGCAGCAGGAACACACGCAAGCAGGTTGGGGGCCCCCACATGTATGTACGTGCAGCAGCAGCAGGAACATAGGCAGGCAGGGTGGGCAGCCCCATATATATGCATGTGTAGCAGCAGCAGGGACATACGCAGGCAAGGTGGGGGCAATGACATACATGCACGTGCAGGAGCATACGCAGGTAGGGTGGTACCCCCTACCCCCTACATATATGCGTTTTGCAGCAGCATCTGCAACAGTAGAGACATACACAAGCAGGCTGGCTTTCTTTCCCCACATATAAGCACTGGCAGCAGCAGCAGCGAGAACATGTGATAAGGGTGGGTCCCCCACATACAAAGATTGGCAGTAGCAACAAAGACGTACGCAGGTCTTCCGCCACAGGAGGAACATATGCAATGGCAGCAGGAGCAGGCACATAGGCTCACTGGGCTGATACATACACAGACGGGCGGCAGCAGTAGGGACACAGGAAAGCTGGGCTCCCCACATATAATCACTGGTTGTAGCAGCAGGACATACATACGTAGGCTAGGCACCCAACATATAATCACTCTTTGCAGCAGCAGGACACACACGTAGGCTGGGCCCTAACATATACAAACATTGGCTGTAGCAGCAAGGACAAATGCAGGCAGGTTGGGCATACACCAGATATCCTCACTGGAGATTTCACCCTCCCAAGGTTACCTGTAATCCAGAAATAGTTCCTAGAAGCACGCTAGCTCAACAGGTACATGCCAGAGAACTAATAGGGCTTTGTGAAACCTATACTTTGAACCTACATATAACACAACCCATTAGGATTTGATTTTCATGAAGAAAAAGGAGCTAATCAGAGACAACAAACGCAGTATATTCTGATCACAACGTCATAGAAGTACAAGCAAGTATAAACTTGGACATTGGGGAAATCCAGTAACAATATACGAAAAGGAATGTTGTGTGAAGTTAACTTTAACAATGAGAGAAGGGAATAGAACAAAATTAACAAAGAACTACCAGACATACCCTGAGAAACAGTCATGACCACCCTAAATCATCACCTGTGCCTGTTCTTTTCTTTGATGAGGTTTAAAGAATTTTTCTACTTCCGGAGCCCGGCCCTGGGTCAGACTTTACTGTTGCTTGTCTGGTTAACCAGGCAGTTGTTGCGGTGACCCACTGGTCCACATATCCATCAAAGTATGGTTGGTCTGACAGCTGGTGGAGATATTTGTCCAGCTTCCTCTTCAAGACTTCTACACTTGTCCCAGCAGTGTTACTGATATCTTCTAGTAAGATGATGAATAGTCTGGGACCATGGATGTTGATATATTGTTCTCTTGTGGTATCTACGGTGCCCTTGCTTTTCAGTGGGTTTATTTTGCACCTCTTCCTATATCTCTCTCCAGAATGTTATGGCAGCGTGAAGATTTGGGATAAGTCCCTCAAGTACTGTCCACACATATATTATCATGTATATATCTCTCTCTCTCTCTCCACTCCAGCTAGTATATATATGTGACTTACCTGGAGGGTGTTTCGTGCGTCAACGCCCCGGGAGCCGGTCCATAGCATTCTCAGTGATTTAAATGCCTGAACCTCCTCCATGTCATGAAGATTCTACCCCTTGAATGTCATTTTTATTTTGGGAAACAAAAAGAAGTGAGAGGCGGCCTTATTGTTTTTTAGCTACAAAACGATGATCTTTCAGGGCACAAATTTTCAGTCAACATTCTAACGACGATCTTCGTGAATAGTCTTCACTTTTTTGATGTTGGTATCTGTTTTGTCAGTGACGAACGACCACAGCGTTCATCCTCAACTCACGTTCATCCTAAAGGGATGTTGAAAAATTCTAGTCTCTTTGCATTTGTTGAGTTTTCTCTCCTAATGTACTCATTCACCCCTGGTTTTCACTGGAGTACTTTGCACGGTCTGCCACGTCTCTTTCATGGCGAACGGTTTGTGAAAGCAGGTATGAAACCAACCCTTCTAGAACTTTTCAGGTGTAGATTATAATGTACGCCTCTACCGTGCGTTCCGAGGAGTAAAGATCGGGGAACTTTAATCGTAACCGGTAAAGGTTCTCTGCACATTCCCCAGGTCTGTAATTTCAAGTGCCATGAGAATGAAACTGTTAAAAAGTACAGTATTAGTCCAGCCTAGAGAGAACAAGAGTATCACTGATTTGGCATCCCTTGTTTTGAAGGATCTAGTTAACCAGCCTATCGTTTTCCTTATGGTTGTGATGGTGACAATGTTGTGCTCCTTGGTGAGATCTTCCGACATTATTGCTCCAAGGTTTCCCACTTTAGTCTTATGCTCTACTGGATGATTCGAATTTGTTTTATACTACATCCCAGCCTTTATTTCCTCAATTTTTTCGTAAAAGGAAACTGAAAAAGTTTTCCTCGTTGAACATGTGGCCAGTGGCTCACTGGAAGGCTTTTATGCTACATACTGGTACCAGCAGCAGCAGGGACACAGGAAGACAGGCTTCGTCCACACATTACGCACCGGCACCGGCAGCAGCAGCAGCAGGGACATACGCTGATGGGCTTGGCTCACACATTACGCACTGGCACCAGCAGCAGCAGGGACATACCCAGACAGGCTTCACCCACACATAATACGCAGTGGCACCAGCATTCGCATGCACAGGCAGGTGGACCCAAACATATATCTATTAAAAGCAGCACCAGCAGAAGCTGAGACATACGCAGGCTGGATGGGCACACACACACACACACACACACACACACACACACACACACACACACACACACACACACACACCAACGCACAAGCAGCAGCAGCAGCAGACATACGCAGGCAGGGTTAGCCCACGCACACACCAACGCACAGGCAGCAACAGCAGCAGCAGACATACGCAGGCAGGGTGGGCCCACACACACACACACCAACGCACAAGCAGCAGCAGCAACAGCAGCAGCAACAGCAGCAGCAGACATACGCAGGCAAGATGGGCCCATACACACACCAACGCACAAGCAGCAGCAGCAACACCAGACATACGCAGGCAGGGTGGGCCCACACACAAACCAACGCACAAGCAGCAGCAACAGCAGCAGCAGTAACAGCAGCAGCAGCAGACATACGCAGGCAGGGTGGGCCCACATACAAACCAACGCACAAGCAGCAGCAACAGCAGCAGCAGCAGACATACGCAGGCAGGGTGGGCCCACATACAAACCAACGCACAAGCAGCAGCAACAGCAGCAGCAGCAGACATACGCAGGCAGGGTGGGCCCACATACAAACCAACGCACAAGCAGCAGCAACAGCAGCAGCAGCAGCAGACATACGCAGGCAGGGTGGGCCCACATACAAACCAACGCACAAGCAGCAGCAGCAGCAGCAGACATACGCAGGCAGGGTGGGCCCACATACAAACCAACGCACAAGCAGCAGCAGCAGCAGCAGCAGACATACGCAGGCAGGGTGGGCCCACATACAAACCAACGCACAAGCAGCAGCAGCAGCAGCAGCAGCAGACATACGCAGGCAGGGTGGGCCCACACATGGACAACACTCTCCACTTTACACAGTCACGGCTGCAGCAGTGGTGAGCTGCAGCAATCAATACACCCCCACCCTGCTTCCCTCCCCTCTCTCATCACCCCCACCCTGCTTCCTTCCCCTCTCTCATCACCCCCACCCAGCATCCCTCCCCTCTCTCATCACCCCCACCCTGCTTCCCTCCCCTCTCTCATCACCCCCACCCTCCTTCCCTCCCCTCTCTCATCACCCCCACCCTGCTTCCTTCCCCTCTCTCATCACCCCCACCCTGCTTCCCTCCCCTCTCTCATCACCCCCACCCTGCTTCCCTCCCCTCTCTCATCACCCCCACCCTGCTTCCCTCCCCTCTCTCATCACCCCCACCCTGCTTCCCTCCCCTCTTTCATCACCCCCACCCTGCTTCCCTCCCCTCTCTCATCACCCCCACCCTGCTTCCCTCCCCTCTCTCATCACCCCCACCCTGCTTCCCTCCCCTCTCTCATCACCCCCACCCTGCTTCCCTCCCCTCTCTCATCACCCCCACCCTGCTTCCCTCCCCTCTCTCATCACCCCCACCCTGCTTCCTTCCCCTCTCTCATCACCCCCACCCTGCTTCCCTCCCCTCTCTCATCACCCCACCCTGCTTCCCTCCCCTCTCTCATCACCCCCACCCTGCTTCCCTCCCCTCTCTCATCACCACCACCCTGCCACCCATCTCTCTCTATCACCACCCTGCCTCAACCTCTCATCACCACCACCCTGCCACCCACCTCTCTCGTCATCGCCACCCTGCCTCCCCCTCTCATCACCACCACCCTGCCACCCACTTCTCTCATCATCACCACCCTGCCTCCCCCTCTAATCACCACTACCCGGCCACCCACCTCTCTCATCATCACCACCCTGCCTCCCCCTCTCATCACTACCCGGCCACCCACCTCTCTCATCAGCATCACACAACACTGCACTCGCCACCACACACGAACACGCTCATGACGACACTCATGACCACACATGACCCCTGAACTCACCATCACACATGATCAAACATCACCACTATACGCATGGCCATACTCATCACTCATTACCACACTCATCACCATACATGACCACACCACCACTACACTCATGACAACTCTGATATACCTTTTAAAAAATTCCAGAGTTTTGCTACCACGGCAGCCCAGCCCTAGGTTAAACTTGTCTGCTGTTGTTTTCTGCTTACTGGTCCACATGACCATCACCACATGCTTGCTCAAGCACTTGCTGGAGGTACTTATTGACAGTCCTCTTAACGACTTCTATTCCTGTTCTGTCAGTGTTTCTGAAATCTTATTTTAAGACGCTGAAAACCTCTGGACTTACGGATGTTGATACAGTGTTCACTTATTGTGCCCACGGTGCCCCTGTTTTTCATTGGGTTTATTTTTACACTTTTTCATGGAACATCATGTCCTTTTTTTGTAAACCACTGGAAAACTTTATTTATATTATTCTTTGTTCTATTTCTTTATAAAGTCAAAGTCCATCTGCTCACTTTTCCCGGTTATTCTTTTTGCGCACACATTATGGACTATTAAAACATGGTCGTACTTCTCCAAGGCTCTTGTAAAGTCTGTATACACTACATTTGCATTTTGTTTGTCTTCCATTGCATCCAAGACCATGTGATAACAGTGCAGCAACTGTTAGAGGCAGGAGAGACCTGCTCTAAATTCATGCTGCCTTGGATTGTGCATTTGTAGTGACTCCACTATAAATGTGGGACCTAAGTGCTATTGGTCTACATTTTTAAGCGACTGCTCTGCTACTGTCTTAATGAAGTGGGACAGGATGGACATATTTCTTCATATATAAGAGAAATTACCAACAAACCCCTGACTAATATCACTTATCCTACCTCAGCTCATTTCAAAGTCGAGTCCTATTTAAGGTACACTACTACTCTCCTTGCCACCGACAACAGGTACCTACTACGTAATGTTAGGAGGTACATTACCATCCTCCCTACCACCGACAACAGGTACCTACTTAATGTTAGGCGAATAGAGACAACAGCTGTAAGGAAACCTGTCCAATGTTTCCACTCGTGCCAGGATCGAACCCGGGGCCATCAATTATGAGCTCAAGGGCTTGCTACATAAGCTACGGGTCAACTCAGGCTGTCAGCCTATGAGAGACTTCGTACCACGAGTGTCAACAACCTTCAATACAGTATAGATTACAGTGGTGGTTATAGTGGTAGTGGTGGTTACAGTAGTAGTGGTGGTTATAGTAGTAGTTAGTGGTGGTTATAGTAGTGGTGGTTATGGCAGACGTTGTCATAGTTATACTTGCTAGTTAAGTAGTAGCTGAGGTGGTGGTTATAACAGTGGGCATTAGTGACCATGATGGTTGTTTTGGTGGTGGGTGACTGGTGGTTAAAGCAATTGTTGTAGCAGTTGCTATGGTGGCTATCGTGGTTGTGGTTGACTGTGTAGCTTATAATGTTGTTGCTGGAGGTGTCCACACCTGTGTTATAACTGGTGTTATAACTGTCATCAGTGTTGTTGCTGGAGGTGTCCACACCTGTGTTATGTCACCAGTGTTGTTGCTGGAGGTGTCCACACCTGTGTTATGTCACCAGTGTTGTTGCTGGAGGTGTCCACACCAGTGTTATGTCACCAGTGTTGTTGCTGGAGGTGTCCACACCAGTGTTATGTCACCAGTGTTGTTGCTGGAGGTGTCCACACCTGTGTTATGTCACCAGTGTTGTTGCTGGAGGTGTCCACACCTGTGTTATTACTGTCACCAGCGTTGCTGCTGGACTAAACAGTTATTTATGAATGCTTCAGTTTTGTCTTGCCTGGATGAACGCAGGTCAGACGTGGCTCAAGGATTATCTCCGATACCTGAGCATATGTGTACGTAATTACCTACAAGCAGTTACAGGCCCGTGGTGTCCCGTGTAGGTGGTCGCACCTTTAATATACCTCTGATGAGTTCCGAGAGTTTTTCTACTCCCAGAGCCTGGCCATGGGCCAGGCTCGGGGTGGTGCAAACAACAAATAACAGCAATGAGGGGCCTATATAGTATCAGAAACAGTAGCAGTATGTGGGATGATGAATTAATTTGGTACAGCCTACACGAGCAACAGATGTACAGCATTTCTTTCCTTTGAGATTTCCTTACCCGAGTCTTCCGTAACTGAGACGTTTGCAGTGATCAAGTCACAAAAGCTGCAAGAGGAAAAAGTGACTCCTGCAAACGCAGGTGAATATATCAAAATGTAAATCTGGAAAATGCGGAAAGACTGGAACTAAGTCCGTACACTGATATAACAACTGCTTACAAGGGCGGGAGGCTACCCATATAGTACAAGATGCCCTCGATGACAAGCATTACTGCAATGAGTACACTAAGAGATAGCTGAGTAAGTGCAATGAGTCGAAGATTTTCAACATTCTTTCTATAATATAAAGAGTCAACCTACAGATTCTTAACTCTCTTCACGAACCTGAAAAAAAATCCTTCATGATGTCCGTGATCATTCAGGTTGTCGTATGGAAGTGGGACTAAGTGCCAGAACAAATAACTTGACTAACCAGACTGCACAGACGATGACCTGCGTGTTTTCCCGACACTAACACTTTATGCTATGAAATAATGTATATGATTTCTGAGAAAATTTGGGTGGTAATTAGGAGTGGTTGGCCCTCGGTGGTTACTCGGTATTTGTACCTTCTCTCAGTAGTGGCTCAAATACTCTTAGTTTGTTATTTACATTTTGCACTAGCGAACAATTATTCAGAAGAATTCGTACTTAATTAATGGCATTCTCTTTCTTTTACATTTCCCCAGTCTACTGTAAGTGTTTTAGTGTCTGTTGTATGTCAGGTTATTACTGCATACCTGTCTGCCTGGAGGGTGTTCCGGGGGTCAACGCCCCCGCGGTCCAGTCCTTGACCAGGCCTCCCGGTGGATCAGGGCCTGATCAACCAGGCTGTTACTGCTGGCCGCACGTAATCCAATATATGAACCACAGCCCGGCAGATCTGGCACCAACTTTAAGTATCTGTCCAGCTCCCTCTTGAAGGCAGCCAGGGAGCGATTTCTGTGTGCAGATTTGGGATCATTCCCTGTAAGATTCTCCATGTGTAGATTATGATGTACATTTTCTCCTTCCGTAGAGTCTGCTAAGCTTAATCTATCCTTAATCTCTCTTCGGAGGGAATAATTTTATAGCGACTATATTTAAGTTTAGGAAGCAGTGACCTGGGTAATAGTGACCAGGAGGGTGTCCAAGGTAATGCTCAATACTTCTTTACTACGTTCAACAAATATTATCGAGGGAAAACTTGTCAAATCTTACCTGACGTTTCATGTTTCTTTGGGTTACAACAAGAAAATATTTCTCGCACTTAAGTGAGGCTGTGACTGGAGAATTTGTGTATATAACTGTAATACATAACCAGCACATAGGAGAATGAATCTTATGACGACGTTTCTGTCCAACTTGGACCAATAACTAGACACACACAAGCACAAAGAGAAGGGAGCCAGTATATATACAAGAGGGAGGGGGGGGGGTTGTGTATCGTTCCAGTCAAGTTATTATGCATTTTTATTCTTCCTGTAATCGTACTGTCTCTTAAAAATTCTTAATTGTTCGTGAAGACTGTATTATTTATACTCGCTTTGTTACCTGATGACTCAACATCCTCTTAATAACAGTATCACTGTTGCTCTAACAAATGGGTGACTCTAATAACAGTATCACTGTTGCTCTAACAAATGGGTGACTCTTAATAACAGTATCACTGTTGCTCTAACAAATGGGTGACTCTTAAACAGTGATAATCTGTGATAAATGGTTTTGAAAACCGCCAAGTTGAAGATTGAGACACTTATGCAACATCTGGGAATCTTTATTGAAGAAACGTTTCGCCACACAGTAGCTTCATCAGTCCAATACAAACCTTTCTGCTTTGTACTGGACTGATGAACTCAGTGTGTGGCGAAACGTTTCTTTACTAAAGATTCCCAGATGTTGCATAAGTGTCAGTGATTATTTGACTGAGTCTTCCATTGTTCTCACTGGGTCTCCGTTTTCTGTTCACGCGACAACACACTTCATCGGATTTCTCTTAATTTCATTTATTGCCCTTGTGGTATGTTATAATTGGTCAACTTTTATTAACAGAGTACAATCAAACCTAACTAATCCCAACCTATATAGAATAAATCGAGGAATTTGCTGCAACCTTTGATATACCCTAGATGAGTTTCCAGAGTTTTTCTACTGCTGAAGCCCGGCCTTGGGCCAGCCAAACTGCATGAGAGAAATCCACACAGAATTTGCCAACATGTTTTGAAATTTTTCGCAATCCTGTGTTTGTTGATCTAAGGTTCTTCCAGAAACAATTTCCAGTAAAATGTTATATTTTCTTACTTCTTTTTAATCGAAAAAGCAAAAATATTTTTAGTATCATTATAGTTGCAAGATCTTGCAATGTTTCTAGACACTTTTCTCTTACCCTCTCAATGACCTCTTATTCCGGAGTTTACAATAGTTAAGTGAGGATATTAATCAGGGATTTCGACCCCCGGAACTCTCTCCAGGTAAACTCCAGGTAAACTTATAACACATTAAGAATTTTACCGGTTCTTCCACTTACTGCTGTGACATACTTCTCCATCACATGTACTGTATACTTCCTGCTCTCCTGATTTCAATGTTCATATGTTGAACTGCGTACTGCCAGTAATAACAGCTTGGTTGATTAAGCCATGCTCGAGGCGGCGGCCTGGTCTGGGACTGGGCCGACAGCCTCCTTCATGTATTTTTTTTTTATGGCCCATGGGCGGGCTCAGAGAGTAGTAACTCTGGAAACTCATCAAAGGTATATCAGAGGTAGGTTTGATGTACTCGCATTGCATTTGTTTCGGAAAGAAATCCAATTATAAAACGAACTTCGCTTTTTGTTATATTCCTTGAATATTCGCAAAATATGGAATTTATTCTCCTTATGTAATTTTGAATGGTGGATTTTGATGTCACCTGATGCATGTGTGTGTGTGTGTGTGTGTGTGCGCGCGCGCACGCACACACACACACACACACACACCAGTACTGGAATATCTGAGGAGACACGAAACATAACCTGCATAAACACTTTTTAATGGATGAGATTTTTAACAAAAGTGGATACATCACCAGTGTGCTGCTATCTTATTCTATATGATAATTACACAATGGGAACAAAAGCTGTAATATTCTACCACACAAGATGGGTTCTAAAAATGGAAAACTCCAGAGGGATTGTTCCTAAATCTGCTCACACAAATCGTTCCCCATGAAAGACAGAGGCTCGTCAGAATGCACAATACCCTAATGAAAAGCAGGACTGCAATGGCACACTTAAGGAAAAATCAGTAAATGTGAAGGGACCAAGACTTTTAAACGCCCTGCCTTCTTACATACGGGGGATAGCCAACAGACCCTTGCTATCTTGAAGAACTGGACAAGTTTTTTCAAGTCAGTGCCTGATCAAGCCGGGCTGTGAGGCTTATGCTGGACTTCATGCAGCGAGCACCAATAGCCTGGTTGATCAGACCATTCACCGGCAAGCCTGGTCTGAAGCTTTGATCACTGAACACATTGCAGGTAGTCTCCTGATAGGTAGCCCCACCATGGTTACCATTATCATCACACACTACCCACCATGGTTACCATTATCATCACACTACCCACCATGGTTACCATTATCATCACACACTACCCACCATGGTTACCATTATCATCACACACTACTCACCATGGTTACCATTATCATCACACACTACCCACCATGGTTACCATTATCATCACACACTACCCACCATGGTTACCATTATCATCACACACTACCCACCATGGTTACCATTATCATCGCACACTACCCACCATGGTTACCATTATCATCACACACTACCCACCATGGTTACCATTATCATCACACTACCCACCATGGTTACCATTATCATCGCACACTACTCACCATGGTTACCATTATCATCACACACTACCCACCATGGTTACCATTATCATCACACACTACCCACCATGGTTACCATTATCATCACACACTACCCACCATGGTTACCATTATCATCACACACTACCCACCACGGTTACCATTATCATCACACACTACCCACCATGGTTACCAATACAAGCAAGTTAACTCACAGCTGTCAACTATTGCATTTCACAATTATTGAAATTGCAAAACATTGAGCAAGCTGCTACCTAAGTGCATAATAATTATACTTGAGTATCATGCTGACCACTCCTGCCTCTATAACTGCCCACCCTCCCCACCACCTCTCCTCACCCTCAGAGTAACAGTATTGCCAGTTTTGCTGCATGTACACTGGAAGGGAATCCTTGAAGCTGGTAAAGCTCGTGATACCTTGATGGTATGCCTGACTATAATCTCATCACCCTACCCATGTCATCACCTCAGACGTGAAACTCACAATGTGTAATGATATAAGAAAGGGATTCATAGCAGATTTTTGTTTCCACTGTAGTTATCATAGAGAATAAGGCAGAAGTACCTTACTGACGTGTGAGCTACAACCAACAACTCGCTAAAATACAACTATCATTCTGTAAAACTCACACACACGAAATGCCTTCACTACGTGCAACAATAATTGTAATAACCACCATCATAACTACCACACAGTACCAGTACAAGCACCTTCCGCCGCCGCCGCTAAGTCACTTTCTACTACGCAACGGTCGTAGAGTACCGTAATGGTGCACTCCACCCACCACCACCACCACCACACTGCCTCCATCACCACGTCGCCTCCGCCACCATCACCACGCCCCCGCCACCGCGTCGCCTCCACCATCACCACGCCGCCGCCACCACACCGCCGCCACCACACCGCCGCCACCACACCACCATCACCACCACGCCGGCGCCACCGCCACCGCCACGCCGCCACCCACGACTGCACCTGTTTTACTGTACGATTACAAGCCACTTTTCCCTCCACACTTGTACTGATGCATTACGACTGGCCACTTTCCTGCCCCTCCGCTACACAATACTCACGAGAGAGAGAGAGAGAGAAATTTATAATCAGAACCGAAAGTAACCCAAAATACTTTTTATTCCTTACATAACATATGTTACAGTGTCCTTGTATTAGGAAGACAACTTGAGTAATGAGAGGCAGGAACTAAGATTCCTCTGGTACCTGGGAACCAGGAAGATAACTTGAGTAATGAGAGGCAGGAACTAAGATTCCTCTAGTACCTGGGAACCAGGAAGATAACTTGAGTAATGAGAGGCAGGAACTAAGATTCCTCTAGTACCTGGGAACCAGGAAGATAACTTGAGTAATGAGAGGCAGGAACTAAGATTCCTCTGGTACCTGGGAACCAGGAAGATAACTTGAGTAATGAGAGGCAGGAACTAAGATTCCTCTAGTACCTGGGAACCAGGAAGATAACTTGAGTAATGAGAGGCAGGAACTAAGATTCCTCTGGTACCTGGGAACCAGGAAGATAACTTGAGTAATGAGAGGCAGGAACTAAGATTCCTCTGGTACCTGGGAACCAGGAAGATAACTTGAGTAATGAGAGGCAGGAACTAAGATTCCTCTGGCACCTGGGAACCAGGAAGATAACTTGAGTAATGAGAGGCAGGAACTAAGATTCCTCTGGCACCTGGGAACCAGGAAGATAACTTGAGTAATGAGAGGCAGGAACTAAGATTCCTCTGGTACCTGGGAACCAGGAAGATAACTTGGGTAATGAGAGGCAGGAACTAAGATTCCTCTGGCACCTGGGAACCAGGAAGATAACTTGAGTAACGAGAGGCAGGAACTAAGATTCCTCTGGTACCTGGGAACCAGGAAGATAACTTGAGTAATGAGAGGCAGGAACTAAGATTCCTCTGGTACCTGGGAACCAGGAAGATAACTTGAGTAATGAGAGGCAGGAACTAAGATTCCTCTGGTACCTGGGAACCAGGAAGACAACAATCCCTGGAGATTTACCATCCAAGCCACATATATTAACCTCAACACAAATACTTATTATAGTCTACCTGTAGGATGTTCTGGGGATCAACGCCCCCGCGGCTCTGCCCACGATCAGGGCCCCAGATGGATAAGGGCCTGATCAATCTGGCTGTTATTGCTGACCGAACGCAATGTAGCATACTTCACCTGCTACATAGTTGACTATTTCAAGACACTGGTTAGGACCCATGTTATTTAAGATAGTTTCCCAGCATGTTTCATAAAGAACACGACTTATTTGATCACAAATGATATTCTTATTGTTAAAGATAAATTTGGTGAAAGTACTCTCATTAATGTACGCATTTTGCTGGTCACGACTCCTTTGCATTCAAGTCTGAACTTTGATTAGATTGTGATATGAATTAACTGTTTTCAATTCTGTACCAGGTCATTATTATTTGTGAAAATACGGTCAAGTGTATATTTAGTCATGTTGGCTCCAGTACTTGTTGCATTAAGGTGAATATATTACAGAGATTAAACAGCTCACTGTGTGTGAGAATTTTCATCTCAGCTGCCTCCTCGAATTATTTCTGCTATATTATTATTTGCTAAGTTCTTCCCTTTCAAATGACAGAATTAAAATCACCACACATTAAGTTCATCTGGGACTGGGGTTGGAAGATTTTCCAGACAGAAATCAATTTTCAAAATGTTGTTCCTTGAACTGCTAGTTAGTTGGTTCTGGTTCTCAATCTTTACTGTGAAAACAACATTTGTGATGTTCAGTAATTCTGAGCAAATGGCTGATTCTGTAACATACACACCAACATCCCCTTGTTGTTTGTTCTTTCTGTTTCTATATAAGTTGTACCTTGATATCTATATTTCGTTATCAAAGTGATCTTGTGTGTGGGTCTCTGTGAAAGCCGCAAACATCGCATTTAACTCCACGAGTTCTCTGATGAAAGGAATTTTGTTGGTGGTGGATAGGTTAAAGCCCAGTATACTTACAATACTTTTTTTACGCCTCACAGCATCAAATGCTGTGTATGCCACATTCACAGCATTTGATGCGATAGTGATGTAGTAACACGAAATACTTGCTAGGGGAATAATTGAAGAGGTGGACAGGTGGATATTTAACTTCTTAATAAACAGAACTCAGAAAGTAATAGCGAACAAGAGTTAAGTTGGAAGTTGAAACTGTAAACTTTTCTTCATCAAGATACAATATATACTCACCCTACTTTTGTCTGTCATTCCTGAGTCTGACACAGACAATGTCATAAATCATGGCGCTATATTATTTGTTGATGATATAGTAATTAGTAATTAATATGAGAGTGTCGTCCATCAAGGGCAAAGCGAAACTTCAAACAAATAAAAATCAAGTCGATCAGTAGACCACAATCATATGATGTTCAATGAGGACAAATTTCAGTTGCTCTGCTATGTAAGTATATAAAGACTGAAATGAAGTACAAGACAAACTCGAATTGTAGAATTTTAATGTGAGAGGTTTGAAAGTGACAATGTCAAAGGATCTCACTTTCAAGGATCACATTGCTATCGTAGCCAGAAGGAAAATGACAGGCTGGATATTAGAGCATTCAACACAAGAGATGCTCAGTAAATAATGATTCTCTTCAGGTCACTTGCTCTTTAAACTGGAATACTGTATACAAACTGTCACCTTTAAGGCAGGAAAGACTGCAGAGCAAGAAAAAAGCATATACACAGAAATGAACTGTACTCCTCAGAATGTAGACGAGGAAGGTACAGCAAAATTTGCAGCTAGAAAATACTAGAGGGACTGGTTCCAAACATCTTAACTACTGGGAACGCCTGAAATTCATTCAGCTGTATTCCTTGGAAAATAGGCGACAAACAGTGTACCATAATCTACATTCATCTACAAACCATAATGTACACCTGGAAAGTCCTGGAGGAACTGGTCGCAAACCTACACACTGGAATCACTCTATGTGAATGCAAGAGACCTGACAGATGGTGCAACGTACCTCAATATAAAGCAGAGATACGACGAGTACACTAAAAGGGAACTCAATGAATGTGAGGTCCCTGACTTTTCAACGCCCTCTCTCTCTCTCTCTCTCTCTCTCTCTCTCTCTGCATATGGGAATTAACAACAAACCTTTGGCTGCCTTCAAGAGGGAAATTGACAAGTTTCTGAAATCACTTCTTGACCAAGACAAAGATCACGACAGCCAGGAAGATGACTGGGTGGGTATTGAGAACTTTCAAAACAAGAGAAACAATACCGATGGTGACACTCTCCAAATCGCTAGTGCTCCCTCACTTAGAATATTGCTCAGTGTTGACGGTCCCGTTCAGGGCAGGAGAAATATCGGAGCTGGAACAAATACAGAGATCGTTTACGGCTCACACTGAGCCAGTAAAGCACCTAAACTACTGGGAACGCCTGCAGGTTTTGAACATGTACTCAGTGGAGCGGAGGAGAGAGAGGTACATGATAATATATACCTGGAAGGTACTCGAGGGCTTGGTCCCAAATCTGCACACTGCCATAACATACTGGAGTGAGATATATGGGAGGAAGTGTAAAATAAACCCAGTGAGGAGCAGGGGTGAGGTGAGGACAATAAGGGAACACTGTATCAACATCTGGGGTCCCAGACTTTTCAACATCTTACCAGAAGATATCAGAAACACTGCTGGAACAAGTGTTGAAGCTTTCAAGAGGAAACTAGACAAGTATCTTCACCAGGTGCCAGATCAACCAGGCTGTGATGGATATGTGGGGCAGCGGGCCTCCAGCAGCAACAGCCTGGTTGACCAGGCGAGCACCAGACGAGCCTGGCTCATGGCCGGGCTCAGAAAATAGATATACCCTCGAAATTCTTCAAAGGTATATCAAAGGTATATCAACTAGGCTGTAGTTAATACGTTGGGCCGAGTGTCGCAAGCAGTAACAACCTGGTTTACCAGGCCTTAATTGACCAAGATATCTGGTCTGAGACCAGGCCGTGGGGGTGTTGACCTTTTCGGGAGCAAAACCTGACAAACCAGGCCATAAACATCTTGCCTAGTGCTTGTAAAAAAAAAAAAATGTAAGAATGTAGCAAATATTGTTATAGAAGAAGAAGTAGCATATACCCTCACACACTAACAAGAGGTTGAGATAAACTGAACTTAAGCAGACAGAAAATAGTAGAGCTGACAAAATTAGACATGTCTTTCACTTTATATTCACAAACAACGAGTATCGGAAGGTCACATGATTGTGTTAACACACCAGACTCCAACCATAACCCAAGAAGTTCAAGCCTGGGTACACACACACACCTGTCCCACCTCATCCTCCAGGCAACAGTTCAAGCCTGGGTACACACACCTATCCCACCTCATCCTCCAGGCAACAGTTCAAGCCTGGGTACACACACACACCTGTCCCACCTCACCCTCCAAGCAACAGTTCAAGCCTGGGTACACACACCTATCCCACCTCATCCTCCAGGCAACAGTTCAAGCCTGGGTACACACACACACCTGTCCCACCTCATCCTCCAGGCAACAGTTCAAGCCTGGGTACACACACCTATCCCACCTCACCCTCCAAGCAACAGTTCAAGCCTGGGTACACACACCTATCCCACCTCACCCTCCAAGCAACAGTTCAAGCCTGGGTACACACACCTATCCCACATCACCCTCCAAGCAACAGTTCAAGCCTGGGTACACACACCTGTCCCACCTCACCCTCCAAGCAACAGTTCAAGCCTGGGTACACACACCTGTCCCACTTCATCCTCCAGGCAACAGTTCAAGCCTGGGTACACACACCTGTCCCACCTCACCCTCCAAGCAACAGTTCAAGCCTGGGTACACACACCTGTCCCACCTCATCCTCCCAGCAACAGTTCAAGCCTGGGTTCACACACCTGTCCCACCTCATCCTCCAGGCAATAGTTCAAGCCTGGGTACATACACACACCTGTCCCACCTCATCCTCCAGGCAATAGTTCAAGCCTGAGTACACACACCTGTCCCACCTCATCTTCCAGGCAACAGTTCAAGCCTGTTTACATACACACACCTGTTCCACCTCATCCTCCCAGCAACAGTTCAAGCCTGGGTACACACACCTGTCCCACCTTATCCTCCCAGCAACAGTTCAAACCTGGATACACACACCTGTCCCACCTCATCCTCCCATCAACAGTTCAAGCCTGTTTACATACACACACCTGTTCCACCTCATCCTCCCAGCAACAGTCCAAGCCTGGGTACACACACCTGCCCCACCTTATCCTCCCAGCAACAGTTCAAACCTGGGTACACACACCTGTCCAACCTCATCCTCCAGGCAACAGTTCAAGCCTGTTTACATACACACACCTGTTCCACCTCATCCTCCCAGCAACAGTTCAAGCCTGTTTACATACACACACCTGTTCCACCTCATCCTCCCAGCAATAGTTCAAACCTGGGTACACACACCTGTCCCACCTCATCCTCCAAGCAACAGTTCAAGCCTGGGTACACACACCTGTCCCACCTCATCCTCCAGGCAACAGTTCAAGCCTGTTTACATACACACACCTGTCCCACCTCATCCTCCAGGCAACAGTTCAAGCCTGTTTACATACACACACCTGTTCCACCTCATCCTCCCAGCAACAGTTCAAGCCTGTTTACATACACACACCTGTTCCACCTCATCCTCCCAGCAACAGTTCAAGCCTGTTTACATACACACACCTGTTCCACCTCATCCTCCCAGCAACAGTTCAAGCCTGTTTACATACACACACCTGTCCCACCTCATCCTCCAGGCAACAGTTCAAGCCTGTTTACATACACACACCTGTTCCACCTCATCCTCCCAGCAACAGTTCAAGCCTGTTTACATACACACACCTGTTCCACCTAATCCTCCCAGCAACAGTTCAAGCCTGTTTACATACACACAGCTGTTCCACCTCATCCTCCAGGCAACAGTTCAAGCCTGTTTACATACACACACCTGTTCCACCTCATCCTCCCAGCAACAGTTCAAGCCTGTTTACATACACACACCTGTTCCACCTCATCCTCCCAGCAACAGTTCAAGCCTGTTTACATACACACACCTGTTCCACCTCATCCTCCCAGCAACAGTTCAAGCCTGTTTACATACACACACCTGTTCCACCTCATCCTCCCAGCAACAGTTCAAGCCTGTTTACATACACACACCTGTTCCACCTCATCCTCCCAGCAACAGTTCAAGCCTGTTTACATACACACACCTGTCCCACCTCATCCTCCAGGCAACAGTTCAAGCCTGTTTACATACACACACCTGTTCCACCTCATCCTCCCAGCAACAGTTCAAGCCTGTTTACATACACACACCTGTTCCACCTCATCCTCCCAGCAACAGTTCAAGCCTGTTTACATACACACACCTGTTCCACCTCATCCTCCCAGCAACAGTTCAAGCCTGTTTACATACACACACCTGTCCCACCTCATCCTCCCAGCAACAGTTCAAGCCTGGGTACACACACCTGTCCCTCCTCATCCTCCCAGCAACAGTTCAAGCCTGGGTACACACACCTGTCCCTCCTCATCCTCCCAGCAACAGTTCAAGCCTGGGTACACACACCTGTCCCTCCTCATCCTCCCAGCAACAGTTCAAGCCTGTTTACATACACACACCTGTTCCACCTCATCCTCCCAGCAACAGTTCAAGCCTGTTTACATACACACACCTGTTCCACCTCATCCTCCAGGCAACAGTTCAAGCCTGTTTACATACACACACCTGTTCCACCTCATACTCCCAGCAACAGTTCAAGCCTGTTTACATACACACACCTGTTCCACCTCATCCTCCAGGCAACAGTTCAAGCCTGTTTACATACACACACCTGTTCCACCTCATCCTCCCAGCAACAGTTCAAGCCTGTTTACATACACACACCTGTTCCACCTCATCCTCCAAGCAACAGTTCAAGCCTGTTTACATACACACACCTGTTCCACCTCATCCTCCCAGCAACAGTTCAAGCCTGTTTACATACACACACCTGTCCCACCTCATCCTCCAGGCAACAGTTCAAGCCTGTTTACATACACACACCTGTTCCACCTCATCCTCCCAGCAACAGTTCAAGCCTGTTTACATACACACACCTGTTCCACCTCATCCTCCCAGCAACAGTTCAAGCCTGTTTACATACACACACCTGTTCCACCTCATCCTCCCAGCAACAGTTCAAGCCTGTTTACATACACACACCTGTCCCACCTCATCCTCCCAGCAACAGTTCAAGCCTGGGTACACACACCTGTCCCTCCTCATCTTCCCAGCAACAGTTCAAGCCTGGGTACACACACCTGTCCCTCCTCATCCTCCCAGCAACAGTTCAAGCCTGGGTACACACACCTGTCCCTCCTCATCCTCCCAGCAACAGTTCAAGCCTGGGTACACACACCTGTCCCTCCTCATCCTCCCAGCAACAGTTCAAGCCTGGGTACACACACCTGGCCCTCCTCATCCTCCCAGCAACAGTTCAAGCCTGGGTACACACACCTGGCCCTCCTCATCCTCCCAGCAACAGTTCAAGCCTGGGTACACACACCTGTCCCTCCTCATCCTCCCAGCAACAGCTCAAGCCTGGGTACACACACCTGTCCCTCCTCATCCTCCCAGCAACAGTTCAAGCCTGGGTACACACACCTGGCCCTCCTCATCCTCCCAGCAACAGTTCAAGCCTGGGTACACACACCTGGCCCTCCTCATCCTCCCAGCAACAGTTCAAGCCTGGGTACACACACCTGTCCCTCCTCATCCTCCCAGCAACAGTTCAAGACTGGGTACACACACCTGGCCCTCCTCATCCTCCCAGCAACAGTTCAAGCCTGGGTACACACACCTGGCCCTCCTCATCCTCCCAGCAACAGTTCAAGCCTGGGTACACACACCTTTCCCTCCTCATCCTCCCAGCAACAGTTCAAGCCTGGGTACACACACCTGGCCCTCCTCATCCTCCAAGCAACAGTTCAAGACTGGGTACACACACCTGGCCCTCCTCATCCTCCCAGCAACAGTTCAAGACTGGGTACACACACCTGGCCCTCCTCATCCTCCCAGCAACAGTTCAAGCCTGGGTACACACACCTGGCCCTCCTCATTCTCCAAGCAACAGTTCAAGACTGGGTACACACACGTGGCCCTCCTCATCCTCCAAGCAACAGTTCAAGCCTGGGTACACACACCTGGCCCTCCTCATCTTCCAAGCAACAGTTCAAGCCTGGGTACACACACCTGGCCCTCCTCATCCTCCAAGCAACAGTTCAAGCCTGGGTACACACACCTGGCCCTCCTCATCCTCCCAGCAACAGTTCAAGACTGGGTACACACACCTGGCCCTCCTCATCCTCCAAGCAACAGTTCAAGCTTGGGTACACACACCTGGCCCTCCTCATCCTCCAAGTAACAGTTCAAGCCTGGGTACACACACCTGGCCCTCCTCATCCTCCCAGCAACAGTTCAAGACTGGGTACACACACCTGGCCCTCCTCATCCTCCAAGCAACAGTTCAAGCCTGGGTACACACACCTGGCCCTCCTCATCCTCCAAGCAACAGTTCAAGCCTGGGTACACACACCTGGCCCTCCTCATCCTCCAAGCAACAGTTCAAGTCTGGGTACACACACCTGGCCCTCCTCATCCTCCCAGCAACAGTTCAAGACTGGGTACACACACCTGGCCCTCCTCATCCTCCAAGCAACAGATGAAGCCTGGGTACACACACCTGGCCCTCCTCATCCTCCAAGCAACAGTTCAAGCCTGGGTACACACACCTGGCCCTCCTCATCCTCCAAGCAACAGTTCAAGACTGGGTACACACACCTGGCCCTCCTCATCCTCCAAGCAACAGTTCAAGACTGGGTACACACACCTGGCCCTCCTCATCCTCCCAGCAACAATTCAAGACTGGGTACACACACCTGGCCCTCCTCATCCTCCAAGCAACAGCTCAAGCCTGGGTACACACACCTGGCCCTCCTCATCCTCCCAGCAACAGTTCAAGACTGGGTACACACACCTGGCCCTCCTCATCCTCCAAGCAATAGTTCAAGACTGGGTACACACACCTGGCCCTCCTCATCCTCCAAGCAACAGTGGTAATTCTGTTTATAAACAGTGCTTTCACAAAAGAATTTTTAGCCATTTCTTAACAGAAAATTTCATATCTAACTTTGGTTATATTAGATTCTTGTCTAGCAAACAAATACCTTAAACCTAATAAAACTATAAAGCAAGCGGAAAAAAAGGACAAACTTTGTTTACCATATTACATAAAATATTACATAAAATATTACATAAAATATTACATAAAATATTACATAAAATATACCCATTTGTGGTAGAAGCAGAATAAGTAAAAATGTAAAATGGAAGAGGATAAACAACAACATTGTACCAGAAATAGTACCAGGAGGTACTCTGGCTGTATCAACATCCGGGGTCCCAGACTCTTCAACATCTTACTAGAAGATATCAGAAACACGGCTGGAACAAATGTAGAAGCCTTCAAGAAGAAACTGCATAAGTATCTTCACCAGTTGCCAGATCAACCAGGCTGTGGTGGATACGTGGGGCAGCGAGCCTCCAGCAGCAACAGCCTGGCTGACCAGGCAAGCACCAGACGAGCCTGGCCCATGGCCGTTCTCCGAGACTAGTGAGACTCTCGAAACTCATCAAAGGTATATGGTCTCAGGTATAAGGCTGTTGGTGCTAGCAGCAAGCAGTCCAATGTATGAACCACAGCCTAGCAGGACTGGTTACTGGGGGTTTAAAGCCTTTTTACCACCACAAGAATACTTTAATACTTAGAAAATGAACTAAATTATCTGCTAAGAGAAATATACTTTTCGGAAATTATCCAGTTCCCTCTTTAAACAGCCAAGGGTCTGTTAGTAATTCCACTCACACAGGAAACGAGGGTTGTGTAGAGCTTTGGTCTCCTTACACTTTTTGTGTTACCTCTAGTGCACTCATCACCCATCTTTCTTGTTTAAAGAAAGCAGATCTGAATTATGCGCAGGGTCCCAGACCAACAAAACGTGATCAGCCACGAGGAAGCCTTCACCAAATTCAACTTTAATAAACAAAAACATAAGGTGGGACCAAGTCAACCAGGTCCTAATTAACTGGGATGCTATCTTAAGCAACACGGATCCAAACCTATGTCTAGAACAAATTAACTCTGTGGCACTTGATGTATGCTGAAGTTTACGGGTCGGGCTCAGAGAGTAGATAAACACTCGAAACTCTTCAAAGGTATTTCAAAGGTAAGGCATATTCCCTTAAGGAAAAGGAAGAGAAGATGTAAACTAAAAAGAGAAAGGCGCTCCCTATACAGGCGAAGGCAAAGAATTACAAAGCGGCTAAAAAGGGCAATATATCTGTAATACAAAGGGAGGCACTGGTGAAAGAAATAGTAAACATCGAACTTAAGCTAAACGAATCTTACAGGAGTCAAGAAACCCGGTAAGAACTAAAAGCCATAAATGAAATTGAAAGGAACCCAACTATACGTCGGGAACAACATCCAGTATTGGGTCCCTACTTAGACGAGGTGGGTCCTACACAGATGACAGCAAGGAAATAAGTGAGCTACTCAAGTCCCAATATGACTCGGATTTTAGCGAGTCGCTAACCAGAGTCGAAGACCTAAATGAATTTTTTATGAGCGAGACAGAATTCGGTAGACTCAAACCTATCTGATATTATCCTGACGCCAAATGACTTCGAAAAGGCGATAAATGATATGCCCATGCACTGCCCCGTTTCCAGACTCGTGGAACTCCGTGTTCATCAAGAACTGCAAGAAACCCTATCATTTGCTTTTAACATCCTATGGAGACGGAGCATGGACACAGGGGTCGTCACACAGCTGCTAAAAACAACATAACCCCATTCCACAAAGGGGGCAGTAATACAAAGCAAAGAACTACAGACCGATAGCACTAACATCCCATATCATGAAAATCTTTAAAAGGGTTCTAAGAAGCAAGATCGCCACTGTTCTAGATACCCATCAGTTAAACAACCCAGGGCAACATAAGTTTAGAGCAGGTCGCTCCTGCCTGTCCCAACTACTGGACCACTATGACAAGGTCCTGGATGCCAAATGACTTCGAAAAGGCGATAAATGATATGCCCATGCACTGCCCCGTTTCCAGACTCGTGGAACTCCGTGTTCATCAAGAACTGCAAGAAACCCTATCATTTGCTTTTAACATCCTATGGAGACGGAGCATGGACACAGGGGTCGTCACACAGCTGCTAATAACAACATAACCCCATTCCACAAAGGGGGCAGTAATACAAAGCAAAGAACTACAGACCGATAGCACTAACATCCCATATCATGAAAATCTTTAAAAGGGTTCTAAGAAGCAAGATCGCCACTGTTCTAGATACCCATCAGTTAAACAACCCAGGGCAACATAAGTTTAGAGCAGGTCGCTCCTGCCTGTCCCAACTACTGGACCACTATGACAAGGTCCTGGATGCTCTAGAAAACAAACAAAACGCAAATGTAGTATACACAGATTTTGCAAAAGCCTTTGACAAGTGTGACCATGGTGTAATAGCGCACAAAATGCGTGATAAAGGAATAACAGGAAAAGTTGGTAGATGGATCTATAATTTCCTAACAAATAGAACACAAATAGTAGTAGTAGTAAACAGAGTACAGTCTGAGGCGGCTACAGTAAAAAGCTCTGTTCCACAAGGCACAGTACTCACTCCCATCCTATTCCTCACATAGACAGGGATGTAAGCCACAGCACCATGTCTTCCTTTGCAGACGACACCCGAATTTGCATGACAGTGTCCTCCATTCAAGACACTGCAAGACTCCAGGCGGACATCAACCAAATTTTTAAATGGGCCACAGAAAACAATGTGAAGTTCAATGATGAAATATTTTAATTACTCCGATATGGAAAACGTGAGGAAATTAAAACTACACCGGAGTATAAAACAAATTCCAACCACACAACAGAGCAAAAAAACTAATGCAAAAGACCTGGGAGTAATAATATCAGAGAATCTCACTTTCAAAGTCCACAACATTGCATCAATCGCATCTGCTAAAAAATGACAGGATGGATAATGAGAACCTTCAAAACTAGGGATGCCAAGCCCATGATGACACACTTCGGGTAGTTTGTTCTATCTAGGCTGAAATATTGATGCACACTATCAGCACCTTTCAAGGCAGGTGAAACTACTGACCTAGAAAATGTACAGAGAACCTTCACGGCACGCATAACGGCGATAGAACACCTCAATTAACGGGAACGCTTGAAGTTCCTCAACCTGTACTCCCTAGAACGCAGGCGGGAGAGATACATGATTATATACACTTGGAAAATCCTAGAGGGATTGTTACCAAACTTGCACACGAAAATCACTCCCTTTGAAAACAAGACTCGGCAGACGATGCAATATTCCCCTTATAAAAAGCAGGAGCGCCACTAGCACGGTAAGAGACAACACAATAAGTGTCAGGAGCCCAAGACTGTTCAACTACCTCCCTGGCTGTCTTCAAGAAGGCGCTGGACAGGCACCTAAAGTCAGTACCTGACCAGCCGGACTGTGGTTCATACATCGGGTTCCGTGCGGCCAACAGTAACAGCCTGGTTGATATGAACGCTAGTAGTGTTCCCTTATTGTGCCCACTGCTACTCACTGGGGTTATTTTGCACTTCCTCCCATATCTCTCATACCAGTACGTTATGACAATGTACAGATTTGGAACAAGACCCTCAAGTACTTTCCAGGTTTATATTTTCATGTATCTATCTCCTCTGCTCCAGTGAGTACATATTTAAGACTTTAAATAAATTCAGTCAAGTAAATTATTCAGAAGGTCAGCAGTCCTTCAAATTATATTACTCCCTGGAACAACTACTCCCTGGAACATAAGCGACGTTATATTCTGTACTTGGAAATTGCTGGTCCTAAACTAACTAGGGGTGTGCTAAGTATCGGGGGTACAGACTATACTTTTAAAATATTACATGTATACTTAAAAAGACATTTAAATCAACAGGCTGTGATGGATATGTGGCGCAGCGGGCCTCCAGCAGCAACAGCCTGGTTGACCAGGCTAGCACTCGACTAGGCTGGCCCATGGCCAGGCTCCGGGAGTAGTAAGATTCTCGAAACTCATCAAAGGTA
Source organism: Cherax quadricarinatus (assembly GCF_038502225.1). Lineage (NCBI taxonomy): Eukaryota > Metazoa > Arthropoda > Malacostraca > Decapoda > Parastacidae > Cherax > Cherax quadricarinatus. Next base: position 18,674,609 of record NC_091373.1, read on the forward strand.
TTCCAAAGGTATTACCTTGACCCGTGCAACCACAAATAGGTGAGTGCACACACACTAGTGACCAATGAAGAGGCGGGGGCCAGGAGTTGTGACTCGACCCCTGGAACCACATTAGGTGAGTAAAATTAGGTGAGAAAACACACACACACACACACACACAAAGTATTTTACAAATAATGTTGTCCCATCGATTCACTTGTCAGTCATGTAAAAAGTCAAGAATACAATGAATCAAGTCAATTATATTAGCTTCACTACAGACAGACGAGTGTATGGAATGAAGCCTTCGTAAGTTTAAATGGACAATGCCTCAGCAAAGAATTTGTTCAGAAAAGTGTTGTTCTAAGCTAAGAGAGATGCCATTTCCTGGATCCCAGACAACAGTGCACATCATCCACATTATTTAAGAAGCAATGCGCGAATCAATACACCAGTGTCCAAAATTCATTTGACAGCAAGGGATAATGGTGCCAATGAATTCAAAGAAACAGAATACAACAGTTTGGTTTGCTTCTTACATACACTTGAACTGGTTATCTGTATACTCCGGAGCAGAGTTTAACAAAAGACATCACTGCTTACTGTAGGTAAATAATGAGCCACTTCAATCACTCTGGCGTGAGGTAAACACGAGACTCTTCAACAACAAGATGAACTACCAAAGCACAACTTCATTCAGAATGTACTTACCCTCTGGAATAGCACTTATTAATATTAGATCGTATCGGTGAACAAGAGTCATTGCAATGTGCTGCTTACATAATACACACCTTCATTCATTTGATGGAAATAAAGTAGAATCTTACTTTAAAGTTAAATAAATTTTCTAGTCTTAGATATACTGCCCCATATACAATATATGAGACAACATCAACAAAGCTTTGAGTGATCCAAGATTCTCAGGTTTGGGTAACAACCTATCACTCTCAGTGTCAGTGTTAATTAGATTCCAGAGTTACTCCACTGACTACAATATAATACTCGGCATATTTCTAGATCTCTTATATAAGAATAACTTTTTCAGTGTCAATGCAGAGGATGAGTCGTGTAAAACAAACATTGGCAATATTGAGAATGAACTTAAAGAAACTCAGGAGAGACTCCAGCAGCAGCATCCAGCAGTAACGAGTCTGATGAAGAAAGTCCAGACGATGTAACAAAGACAAGAAATTTAAGAAGTTTGATTCTGATATTATGAAGAGAACATTGGAAAAACAGCACGTCACAGACATGAAGGAAATCCACTAAAATAGTGGAAATAAATTATACTAGTTCTTCCACCTTTGACAAACCCAGCCAGGGAATATCAGAGTTCAATCCCATCTTCACTAGAGAATGAAATACTGTTCAGAATTGGAAGGAACATATGTTCTCCTCATAGAAACAGACTTCCAAAAATGGGAAGAAGTTATGGTCCTCAACTTTATTTTGATAATTTATAATTTTACCTTGTAATGTAATATTTTCAATGTATTTTTTTTTCAATGTTAAAACAAAATTTAAGCGGGAAATAAGCGTGTGCAACCATAAAGTGCATATACTCCTTTGAACAAACAAAAAAGGAATATCAGTGAACACTAAATAGGAAAATATGGATTACAGTGTCACATGGAGAGTGCCGGTGGAGGAACGGTTACTGTGGGAATAGACTTGACCAGCACTAGTGAATTATTGCCGGATGTCGACACAAATGGAAATAAACAGATATTGATCTATCTATAAGCAATATAGTGAGTGACAAGGATATATATGTGCAGTGACATAGTGAACTAAATTGTAGATAAGAGTAATCTTAATTATCCCCCAGTATAGCGTAAAATATATGGTGTAGATATGGGAATATCTTACAAGCGACTGGCACTAGCGAACTATTGCCAGAGGTCCAGTGAAGTGTTAATAACGGATGAGTAATTACTATAGTCATAAGAGATAAAACGAGTGATGGTAGCATTGAGGTGCAGGGAATCACAGCATACACTCGATGGAAAGGCATATGACTACCGTGTGACGTGTTTTTCCCGTTACCTCTACTAAACAGGAAATAAATTTTTCCATGGAAGTGTAGGGGAAAGTTAGCGTAGGCCTAACTGCTGTGTGAATAATAAAACAATGATCCCAGAATAGCGCAGTGAAAAGTGTATTTTGAAAGAATACAGTGTATACCCTTGAGATAAACAGTGTACAGCGCTACATAAAAGGAAATTAAATAATAATAATAATAATAATAATAATAATAAAAACAATAGTGAAGTGTGACAGTGTGGGTAAGTCTTGCCCTGGTGTTGATATGTGACAAGTGATACACATAGGTTTGAGTTACCACATATAACGAATAGACTAGGATACAGAGACATAATAGAAAGACCTAGTGAACCTAAATTGTCAGCGGTACAACACAAGGATAGTGATTAACATAATGGAAATGGTTTAAACTGAATGTGATATCCCACGACGGAAGTGCACAGCATATGTCTGGCAGTACTGCAGGCAGCCACTCAGGCACCCATATACACCCACCCCTGCCAATAACCCACCCACCAACCCTACACCCACCACCCACATGCTGCAAACTTGGTTCATATAAATACATCTTGCATATTACTGGCACCAGCAAGAGAAAGGTAAAGTGGAAATCAGTTTTCTTCCGTGGCATACAGAGTGTCGTAGGATACAGACAGGATGTCAGCACAGAATATCTGTGGGACATGTAAAAAAATCCTTGGAAGGAAATCCAGAATCACATGCAACCTATGCTTTTCCAAACATCATATCTCTTGTACTAGACTAAATACAGCCTCAAAAAATGACCTCGAACTAGCAAGGTGCTTCTGGTTGTGCAATAAAGATGTAGAACTTTGGGCAGGTATCAGAAAGGTACTAAGGAGAGTAATAAATGATAAAAATATTCAAGAAAACAAAGATGACCTCTTGGATAGTCTACCAAAAATATATAAAACATGGGAGCAAGAGACAGTGTATCAAAAAATGCAGAATGCCCATACCACAACAGATGACTCGAAACTATCTAGTCACCCACATAGTGCTAAACCAGACCCATCCCCCAGTCATAGCACTAATACCCACAGTGCTGGTGCTGGCCCAGGCTCAGCCCCTAGCCCCAGTGCTGACTCAGTCTCAGCCCCCAGCCTTATTTGCAGCCCAGACTCTACTAGGGACCCTACCACAACCACCACTAAAACCGTAAATATACAACCATCATTGCACCAGACCGTGGCCCACAGTACAGATGTAGGAGAGGAGTCCCCTCCTTCCTCTACTGAGGAAAGTAGATGGAATCCAGGACGGGGTGGCCCTGGCTTGGATACTGAGGATTATAGTGCAGTCCCAGAACCTGCAGAAATTGACAACACACCTCCCAACAATTCTATCCAACCAAAGGTGAATTTGTGCAAATATTATGTTTGGGGCATTTGTAAGCTTGGAATATCAGGAAAAAAAATGGGACATGCAACTTTGAGCATCCCAAAAAAATGTAGCGACCTCCTGTCTAAAGGAGTGTGTCGTTCTTCTTCCTGTACTTTCTTTCACCCAAAAATGTGTCACTCCTCGGTCCTCCAGAAGCAGTGTTACAATATCATCTAAAAGGGACCAGGAGGCACAGACCCCACAAGACAAACAATAGTAGCTACGACAACCCAACTCCAGGTGATTTTTTAGTGGCAGGAAACGAAAAAAGAAAATGGAAGGAAATAACAAAAACAGTCCACCACCTTGGAGCCTTGTTGGGCTGGAGGCGCAGCCAGTGGCCACTCATGGCCCTCCAGAACTACAACTACTGACGCCAATAACAAAATCCCCCCAACAAACACAGAATACAACCTCGTTCATATTTGCTAATATACAGGGCCTTAAGCCATCCACCAACAACAAAATACCTTTTATCAGTGGACTTCTAGGGGAGTCTAATGCAATGTTTGCACCCTTCACAGAGACTCACACAAAAGATCACTTTGACAGTGAAATATGGATAAGTGGTTACAACCTTTTCAGATGCGACAGAAAGAACAGGCAACAAGGAAGGGTTAGCCTGCATGTCAAAGAGTTCCTCAACTGCACGGAGTTGCTGAACACCACAAATGAGGTAGTTGAAGTTCTATCAATAAAGATCGAGAACCAAAACCTAGTCATTATGGTTGTATATAAGCCACCAGATGCAACCTCCCAACAGTTCAAGGAGCAACTGCTGAAAATTGATTACTGTCTGGAAAGCCTTCCAGCTCCATCCCCAAACATCTTGCTGCTTGGTGATTTCAACCTAAGGCATACAAAATGGAAGAATGTAGCGAATAATGTTATAGCTGAAATAATCCATGGAGGCAGCGCATATGAAAGGTCACACACACGAGCTACTAAGTCTCTGCGATAAACACACCTTAAGCCAGCAGATAGTGGAACCAACAAGACTAGAAAAGACACTAGACCTTATCTTCACAAGTAAAGAGGACCTGATAAGAGACGTAAAAATATAAAAAACAACTAATTCTGATCACAACCTAATTGAAGTCCAGACGTACATGCATAGGGGTCATGATCAGCAGAATGCATGTACCTGTGAAGGTGTCTTCACAAAATATAACTTCAACAACAAGAACATCAACTGGGACCAGGTAAACCATGTCATAAATCAAACACGTTGGAAAGATATCTTAAATGACATGGATCCAAACTAGTGCCTTGAAAGGATCAACTTCCTGGCAGCTGAAGCATGTTCTAGGCATATTCTCCTAAGAAAGAAGAGCAGGAGTAAACTGGAGAGAGAAAGATGCTCCCTCTACAGAAGACGACGAAGAGTCACTGAGCTCCTAAAGAATGGTAGAATATCTGATACACGAAAGGAGGCGCTGACCAGGGAAGTGGAAACTATCGAACTTAAGTTAAATGACTCTTACAGGAACCAGGAGAGACAGGAGGAGCTTAAAGCTATTAGTGAAATTGAAAGAAATTCAAAATATTTCTTTTCATATGCCAAAAACAAGGCAAATACCACATCTAGTATCGGGCCCTTAGTCAGACAGTATGGGACTTACACAGATGATAACAAGGAAATGAGTGAAATACTGAAATCCCAGTATGACTATGTGTTTAGTGAGCCACTAAACAGTCTGAGGATCGACGACCCAAATGATTTCTTCATGAATGAGCCTCAGAACTCCATAAATGTATGCCATGTTTCCGACATTACCCTAACTCCGATAGACTTCGAAAAAGCCATTGACAAAATGCCCATGCACGCAGCCCCGGGCCCAGACTCGTGGAACTCTGTATTCATTAAGAACTGCAAGAAACCCCTCTCGCGTGCCCTAAGTACACTATGGAGGAGCTTGGACATGGGTGAAATTCCACAGTCACTTAAAACAACGGATATAGCCCCACTCCATAAAGGTGGCAGCAAAGCATTAGCTAAGAACAATAGATCAATAGCTCTGGCGTCCCACATCATAAAAATCTTTGAAAGTGTGCTAAGAAGCAGGATTGCAAATCACCTGGATTCCCAAAATCTGCACAATCCAGGGCAACATGGGTTCAGGGTAGGTCGCTCCTGCCTCTCTCAACTACTGGATCACTATGTTATGGCCTTGGATGCACTGGAAGAAAATCAGAATGCAGATGTAATATACACAGACTTTGCAAAAGCGTTTGACAAATGGGGAGATGGATCTTCAACTTCCTAACAAATCGAACACAAAGAGTAGTGGTCAACAGAGTTAAATCGGAAGCTGCCATAGTGAAGAGCTCTGTTCCAAAAGGCACAGTACTTGCTCCCATCTTATTCCTCATCCTCATATCAGACATAGACAGAGATATACACCACAGCACCGTATCATCTTTTGCGGATGATACTAGGATCTGCATGATGCTGCCATCTGTTGGGGACACGGTTAACCTCCAAGAAGATATAAACAAAGTTTTCCAGTGGGCAACGGAAAACAATATGATGTACAAAGAGGACAAATTCCAGCTACTCTGTTATGGAAAACTGGAGGAGATAATAACTACAACAGAGTATACTACAAATTCTGGCCATACAATAGAGCGGAAAAATAATGTAAGCGACCTGGGAGTAGTAATGTCTGAGGATCTCACTTTCAAGGAACACAACAGTGCCACGATCACAAGTGCAAAGAAAATGATAGGATGGATAATGAGAACGTTCAAAACGAGAGATGCCAAGCCAATGATGATCCTTTTCAAATCACTTGTTCTCTCTAGGCTGGAATACTGCTTTACATTAACATCTCCATTCAAAGCAGGTGAAATTGCAGATCTAGAGAGTGTACAGAGATCCTTTACTGCACGTATAAGTTCTGTCAAGCACCTTAACTACTGGGAACACTTGAAAGCACTTGACTTGTACTCGTTGGAACGCAGGAGGGAGAGAGATATCATAATCTACACTTGGAAAATCCTGGAAGGAATGGTCCCAAATCTGCACACAGAAATCACTTATGAAAGTAAAAGACTGGGCAGGCGGTGCAAAATACCCCCAATTAAAAGTAGGGGCGCCATTGGTACACTAAGGGAAAACACCATAAGTGTCCGGGGCCCAAAACTGTTCAACATCCTCCCATCAAGCATTAGGGGAATTGCCAATAAACCCCTGGCTGCCTTCAAGAGAGAGCTGGACAGATACCTAAAGTCAGTGCCGGATCAGCCGGGCTGTGGCTCGTACGTTGGACTGCGTGCGGCCAGCAGTAACAGCCTGGTTGATCAGGCCCTGATCCATCGGGAGGCCTGGTCATGGACCGGGCCGCGGGGGCGTTGATCCCCGGAATAACCTCCAGGTATAACAGAAATGTGTCATTTAATTCAGTTTAATAAAGTAGAAAGGTTGTTGTTCAAGTTCTGAACTGCAATTTTAGATTTTTTTTCAATTTACAGTTATTACAACAATGAACATTTTTTTCAGTTTTGAAAATATTTTTTTTAAATCTTTAAATAAACAGTATTATACTGTTACAGTGTTGGATGTTTTAGTTTCATGTCTAGTATAACTAAAAATTATTCAGATTAATTTTCGTAATTTTCTGATTTCTTCATCAGATACCTATGTACATTCAGAATGTTTTCCTTTCTCATGTCTCTTTAGGTGTATTTGGCGAATAAAAAAAAATAGAAATGGGCATTATATTTAAATACAGTGCCTATTTCGAGTCTTTTATTCTTCCCTGATCTAAACAGCTGGAACTTGCCACCAGTGAACGTAATGTTATTCTCCACTGCAAGACTGCTCATATCTAGCAATATTTCTGTATCTTCCACCGCGGTGATTTTAATGCATCTTCTGGTATCATCCACAAAGATACGTAACTTGCTGTTTACGGTTATGAGAACCAGTAACGGTGCCGGGACCGTAACTTGTGGTACTAAGCTGTTTTTATCTTTATGTTCTATTTATCATTAAGTCCATTATCCACTTGCCTACTTTCCTGTTATAACTAACACCCTAGTCATAAGTGCAATCTCTCCATGACTGCATCTGTCAACTGCCTTTGTGAACTCAGTGTAGACCACATCTGCAGTCTGGTTTACTTCCAATGCCGCCATATTCATGAATAATGTTTTCATAGCTGTGATGTTCCCGCTCTGTGGAGAAATTTATCTCCAACAAGGGGAGATATGCAAATGTATGGAATAGCAGGTAGGTTATTGATAGCAGTGAAAAGTTTTTACAAGGATAGTGAGGCTCAGGTTAGAGTATGTAGGAGAGAGGGAGATTATTTCCCAGTAAAAGTAGGCCTTAGAAAGAGATGTGTGACGTCACCATTGTTGTTCAATATATTTATAGATAGGGTTGTAAGAGAAGTGAATGCTCGGGTGTTGGCAAGAGATTTGGGGTTAAAAGATAGAATCTAACACAAAATGGGAGTTGTCACAGTTGCTCCTCGCTGATGACACTGTGCTTTTGGGAGATTCTGAAGAGAAGTTGCAGAAGTTGGTGGATGAGTTTGGTAGGGTATGTAAAAGAAGAAAATTGAAAGTGAATATAGGAAAGAGTAAGGTGATGAGGATAACAAAAAAATTTGGTAACGAAAGATTGGATATCAGGTTGGAGGGAGAGAGTATGGTGGAGGTGACTGTATTCAGATATTTAGGAGTGGACGTGTCAGCAGATGGGTCTATGAAGGATAAGGTGAATCATAGAACTGACGAGGGAAAAAAGGTGAGTGGTGCACTGAGTCTGTGAAGACAAAGAACGCTGTCCATGGAAGCAAAGAGGGAAATGTATGAGAGTATAGTTATACCAACACTCTTAGAAGGGTGTGAAGCATGGATGGTGAATTTTGCAACAAGGAGGAGGCTGGAGGCAGTGGAGATGTAGTGTCTGAGGGCGATGTGTTGTGTGAATATAATGCAGAGAATTCATAGTTTGGAAATTAGGAGGAGGCGCGGGATTACCAAAACTATTATCCAGAGGGCTGAGGAGGGGTTGTTGCGGTGGTTTGGACATGTAGAGATGTTGGACCAAAATAGAATGACTTCGAGAGTGTATAAATCTGTAGTGGAGGGAAGGCGGGGTAGAGGTCAGTCTAGGAATGGATGAAGGGAGGGGGTAAACGAGGTTTTGTGTGCGAGGGGCTTGGACTTCCAGCAAGCATGCATGAGCATGTTAGATAAAAGTAAATGGAGACAAATGGTTTTTAGGACTTGACGTGCTGTTGAGTGTGTGCAAAGTAACATTTATGAATGGATTCAGGGAAACCGGCAGGCCAGACTTGAGTCCTGGAGATGAAAAGTACAGTATCTACACTCTGAAGGAGGGGTGTTAATGTTGCAGTTTTATAACTGTAGCGTAAGTGCACATCTGGTAAGACAGTGATGGAGTGAATAATAATGAAAGTTTTTCTTTTTCGGGCCACCCTGCCTTGGTGGGAGACGGCTGTTAAAAAATAAAGGGGAGATAATGATATGCGATGTTAGGGTTACTGGTATAATTTCTGACCGATGTTCTACTGCCTCCTTTACACAACCGAGCCAGGTCAGCACTTAATTAAGGAATGGGAGATTTCACCTAGATATAAGCACTTTCTCCTCAGGATACTAAGTGTTCGTACTGGTGATATTTTGAACTTCTTTATACATAAGGACTCCACTAATCCGGCCCGGGTCCGGCATGAGTTGGCATGTTTTCTATTTCTTGTTCAAAAAACCGCGTGATTATTGGTTACATCATTTACAGGATCTGTGCAACTTTCTGATGTCAGTAAAAAAATCTGTATTCTCCACCCTGCTGTCATTAGGTAGATTACTGAACATGAGTCTTTTATAATTTCACTTATTTCTTTTCCCAGAGTGTCTGAAAATTCTTGGTTAATTTTGTCATCTCTTCTCGAACATTACTGGAGTTTTCCATCCCTGAATTTATACTTGTTTGTATTTTTATGAAGTTGTGACTATAGTATATTGTTTTGTAATTCTTATGTCTCTTATTATTTTCTAATTATTCGTAAAGATTAAATCCAGTGTATTTTCATATTTAAATTACTGGGAATATTTGAAGGCTCTCGAACTGTAGTACCTGAAACGTAAGCAACAGAGGTGCATTATAATCTACACCTGAAAAATTCTAGAGGGAGATGACCCAAGTTTGTTCATACAAATCGCTCCCTATGAAAGAGGCTTGCCACTCTCAGGTGTGTTCAAGAAGTGTGAAGGGACCAAGACTTTTCAACATCTTTCCTTCATACATAAGGGGGATAACCAACATATACCTGGCTGTCTTAATGAAGTAACTGAACAAGTTTCTCAAGTGAACACCTCATTTGTCAGGCTGTGATGCTTACGCTGAATTACGTGCAGCTAGCACCAGCAGCCTGGTTGATCAGGTCATACATTGAGAGGCCTGGTCTGAGACCGGGCTGCATGGGTGTTGACCCTCAGAACGCACTCCAAATAGATGGATCGGTATATCTGCTGGTTACGTTGAATCTTTGATATACTTTTGATGGGCAAGGTATATGTAAGTCCTGATGGGTTTTATATTTTGCGCCATACCACTAGCCTGGTGCTGCCATCTGTCGGCGGGCATAGGTCTACCTTCAGTTAATACCCCATTCTTTATATACATCTGGTGTTTGCCTGTTCAACCTGTTGCTGCTAACGGCTCACGGGCCCACATATCCATCACAGCCTAGTTGATCTGGCATTTATACCTTTGTTATACGTTTCATGAGTTTAGAGAGTTTTTCTACTCTCAAGGCCAGGCTCGTCTGGTGCTTGCCAGGTCAACCAGCCTGTTGCTGATGATGGCCCATTAACCCAGGAGTTGTGAATCGACACCTCCAACCACAAATGGATGAGCACAGCTTGGCTGATCTGGTACCTGAAGATACTTGTCCAATTTCCTCTTGAAGACTTCTACACTTGTCCCCAGCAGTGTTTCTGATATCTTCTGGTAGGATGTTGAACAGTCTGGGGCCACAAACATTGATTGTGCCCACTGCACCCTTGCTTTTCACTGGGTTTATTCTGCACTTCCTCCCATATCCCGTATGCTGTGATGGCAGTGTGCAGAATTGGGACAAGGCCCTTAAGTACTTTCTAGGTATATATTATCATGTATCTCTTGTTTGCTCCAGTGAATACATATTGAAGACTTAAGGCATTCCCGATATTTGAATACTTTATTGGTTGTATATGGGCTGTGCTCTGATATTTCTCCTGCCCTGAACGGGGCCGTTAACATTGAGCAATATTCTAAATGAGAGAGTACAAGGGATTTGAAAAGTGTCACCATTACCACTATTTTCCTTGTTCTGAAAGTTCTCATTTTCCACTTCGTCATCTTCCTGGCTGTGGTGACTTGTCCGGTTTCCTCTTAAAGGCTTCTATATTTGTTCCAACAGTGTTTCTGATATCTTCCGGTAAGATGTCGAATAGTCTTTGGCTACAGATGTTGATACAATGAAAAGTAGGGGCCCATGGTGTCCTCGCTTTTCACTGGATTTAACAATTTTTTCCTTATCTCTCCACCCACTGCAGTGAGTAGTATATATTTAGGACAATGATGTGATTACAAAAATGTTTTATTGACACTATGCGGCCGTAAATGATCTCTGATATCTTCCCTGATATCAGGGAGGCAGGGAAGATATCAATCCTGATATCTTCCCTGCCTTGAACAGGGCCGTCAGCATTGAACAACATTCTACACACGAGAGCACAGGCGATTTGAATACTGTCACCACTGGAACTATTTTCCTTGTTTTGAACGTTCTCATTTTTATCCACACACCAGCTGTCGTAACATTTGCCTTATTAATAGTGCTTTTTGGAAGTTCAGCCGACATTATTACTTACAGGTCTTTTACACGTTCCTTTGGGTTCTAACAGATAAACCTATTGAGTTTTGTATATAGTGTCGCTTTTTGAGTTTTTCATTCTTTCCATATCAACAAAGCTGGAACTTATCACTACTGAAAGTCACTTTGTTCTCCATTGCTCACTGGAAAACCTTGCTTATATCTTCCTGCAAGTTTTCCATGTCTTCTATCGAGGTGGATTTCATGCTTATTAAGGTGTTATGCTTTAATGATTTTACTCTGTTTACTTCTACTCTCTGTGTTCTGTACGAAAGTTGAAAATCCATCTGTCTACTTTTCCCGTTATGCCTGTAACTTTCATTTTATGTGCCATTACCCCATGATTGCATTTGTCAAACACCTTCGTATAATCCGTGTATAACTCATTTGCGTTTTAGTTTTCTTCCAACACCTCCGTAACTCTATCACAGTGGTTTAGCAGATGAGACAAACATGATCTTCCAGCTCTAAGACGATGTTGGTCTGGTTTCTGCAGACTGTGACGAGACGCAGCTTTGTGCTACTTCTACCACAACGCTGCTATTTACTATCTCCTCGCTGGAAGACGTTCAAACTGTATATAAACTTTGTAATGAAGGCGAGAACAAAAACATAATTTACACCTAAAAAATTTCTAAAGGGATTGATCCCAATCTGCACAACGAAATCATCACTACGAAAACTTAAAGGGCTCAGTAGACGGTACAAAATACTTCCAATGAAAAACAGGAAAGCAATGAGTATACAATCTCTACCTATTTACCTGGAGTGTTCCGAGGGTCAACACCCTAGCGGCCCGGTCACAAACCAGGCCTCCTGGTGGATGGCCTAAGTTTAAAGGGACCAAGAATTTTCAACATCCTGTCTCCATTAATGCTTAAGAGAAATCACCAACAGCCTGGATGATCAGGCTAGTAATCAAAAAGCCTCGGTTGAGACCAAGCCTCCGTGGTAGTGACCCCAGCAACAGTCTTCAGGTAACCCCCTATCTGTGTTCAAGAGAACTTGATAAATTCCTCAGATCCTGATCAGCCGGGCTGTTGTGCATACCTGAAAGATACCCGAAAGCCTTTTTTAGGAGTCAATGCCCCCGTGGCCTAGTCCCAGACCAGCCTGCTACTGCTGGCCACACACAGCCCATTGTATTATGAACCACAACCCAGATGGTCAGGCACTGATTTGAGGAACTTGTCCAGTTCCCTCTTGATGACTGCCAGAGGTTTGTTGGTAATCCCCCTTATGCATTAAAGGAGGGTGTTAAAGAGTCGGGGACCTCTGACACTTTCGAGTTCTCTCTCTCTCTCTCAGCATACTCATCGCACCCCTGCTTTTTAGTGGAGGTTACGGTGTTCTGGTTTGGAACTAGTTCCTCCAGGAGGCTAGCGTAGCACTCACTGCTTACATAAACTACGAAGAGGGGCAAAAGTTTTACTACTAGTGAATTAGTGAAGGTTGCGGAGGTGCGCGGGTGCACCAGTAGTACCAACTGCTAACGTCACAACTATCTTCCTACGTCACGCAACGTGCAACAATGAGGGATTGCAACACCTGTTTATATTTAAAAGCGACGCACATCTTCTCCTAGATATGTACTCACTTGTTGACAATTAACATTATCTTGGACACACTCCACACAAACAAATGAAATACGCTAAGGAACACTTCAGTAAGTACAATGGCGATTACTTTTACACTTACTTAAAAAGAGAAAACAATGTTTGTAAATAAAAACGCTAGTGTTCAGCTTGACCAACAAACACCTGTAGCCTCACCAACAAACACCTACAACCTGTCCAACAAACACCTGCAGCCTGACCAACAAACACCTACAACTTGACCAACAAACACCTGCAGCCTCACCAACAAACACCTACAACCTGTCCAACAAACACCTGCAGCCTCACCAACAAACACCTACAACCTGTCCAACAAACACCTGCAGCCTGACCAACAAACACCTACAACCTGTCCAACAAACACCTGCAGCCTCACCAACAAACACCTACAACCTGTCCAACAAACACCTGCAGCCTCACCAACAAACACCTACAACCTGTCCAACAAACACCTGCAGCCTCACCAACAAACACCTACAACCTGTCCAACAAACACCTGTAGCCTCACCAACAAACACCTACAACCTGTTCAACAAACACCTGCAGCCTCACCAACAAACACCTACAACCTGTCCAACAAACACCTGCAGCCTCACCAACAAACACCTACAACCTGTCCAACAAACACCTGCAGCCTGACCAACAAACACCTACAACCTGTCCAACAAACACCTGCAGCCTCACCAACAAACACCTACAACCTGTCCAACAAACACCTGCAGCCTGACCAACAAACACCTACAACTTGACCAACAAACACCTGCAGTCAGACTAACAAACACCTACAACTTGACCAACAAACACCTGCAATCTGACTAACAAACACCTACAACCTGACCAACAAACACCTACAGCCTGACCAACAAACCCCTGCAGCCTGACCAACAAACACCTGCAGCCTGACCAACAAACACCTACAACCTGTCCAACAAACACCTGCAGCCTGACCAACAAACACCTACAACTTGACCAACAAACACCTGCAGTCCGACTAACAAACACCTACAACCTGACCAACAAACACCTGCAGCCTGACCAACAAACACCTACAACTTGACCAACAAACACCTGCAGTCCGACTAACAAACACCTACAACCTGACCAACAAACACCTACAACCTGTCCAACAAACACCTGCAGCCTGACCAACAAACACCTACAACTTGACCAACAAACACCTGCAGTCTGACTAACAAACACCTACAACCTGACCAACAAACACCTACAGCCTGACCAACAAACACCTGCAACCTGACCAAAAAACACCTTCATCGCTTCACACGGTGAGGGCCTGGGTTCGATTCCCAGCCAGAGTAGAAACATTGGACGTGTTTCTTTCCACCTGTTGTCTATGTTTCCCATCAGTAAAATGGGTACCTGGGTGTTAGTCGACTGGTGTGGGTCGCATCCTGGGACACTGACCTAAGGAGGCCTGGTCACAGACCGGGCCGCGGGGGCGTTGACCCCCGGAACTCTCTCCAGATAAACCTGACCAACAAACACTTACAACCTGACCAACAAACACCTGCAGCTTGACCAACAAACACCTGCAACCTGACCAACAAACACCTGCAGCCTGACCAACAAACACCTACAACCTGACCAACAAACACTTACAACCTGACCAACAAACACCTGCAGCCTGACCAACAAACCCCTGCAGCCTGACCAACAAACACCTGCAGCCTGACCAACAAACACCTACAACCTGTCCAACAAATACCTGCAGCCTGACCAACAAACACCTACAACTTGACCAACAAACACCTGCAATCTGACTAACAAACACCTACAACCTGACCAACAAACACCTACAGCCTGACCAACAAACACCTGCAACCTGACCAAAAAACACCTACAACCTGACCAACAAACACTTACAACCTGACCAACAAACACCTGCAGCTTGACCAACAAACACCTGCAACCTGACCAACAAACACCTGCAACCTGACCAACAAACACCTACAACCTGACCAACAAACACTTACAACCTGACCAACAAACACCTGCAGCCTGACCAACAAACCCCTGCAGCCTGACCAACAAACACCTGCAGCCTGACCAACAAACACCTACAACCTGTCCAACAAATACCTGCAGCCTGACCAACAAACACCTACAACCTGACCAACAAACACTTACAACCTGACCAACAAACACCTGCAGCCTGACCAACAAACACCTGCAGCCTGACCAACAAACACCTACAACCTGACCAACAAACACTTACAACCTGACCAACAAACACCTGCAGCCTGACCAACAAACTCTTGCAGCCTGACCAACAAACACCTGCAGCCTGACCAACAAACACCTGCAGCCTGACCAATGAACACCTGCAGCCTGACCAACAAACACCTGCAGCCTGTCCAACAAACACCTACAACCTGACCAACAAACACTTACAACCTGACCAACAAACACCTGCAGCCTGACCAACAAACCCCTGCAGCCTGACCAACAAACACAACCTGACCAACAAACAACTGCAGCCTGACCAACAAACACCTGCAGCCTGACCAACAAACACAACCTGACCAACAAACAACTGCAGCCTGACCAACAAACACCTGCAACCTGACCAACAAACACCTGCAGCCTGACCAACAAACACCTGCAACCTGACCAACAAACCCCTGCAGCCTGACCAACAAACACAACCTGACCAACAAACAACTGCAGCCTGACCAACAAACACCTGCAACCTGACCAACAAACACCTGCAACCTGACCAACAAACCCCTGCAGCCTGACCAACAAACACAACCTGACCAACAAACAACTGCAGCCTGACCAACAAACACCTGCAACCTGACCAACAAACACCTGCAGCCTGACCAACAAACCCCTGCAAACTGACCAACAAACACAACCTGACCAACAAACAACTGCAGCCTGACAAACAAACAACTGCAGCCTGACCAACAAACACAACCTGACCAACAAACACCTGCAACCTGACCAACAAACACCTGCAGCCTGACCAACAAACACCTGCAGCCTGACCAACGAGACCAGTAACGAGGTCTTATTAGAACCGAAACTTTAATAGTATAGAGCTACTGAACATTTCCTCTACAACACTACAACACCACAACACTATAACACCACAACACTACAACACCACAACACTACAATACATCACTACAACACCACAACACTACAACACCACAACACTACAACACTACAACACCACAACACTACAACACCACAACACTACAACACCACAACACTACAACACCACAACACTACAACACTACAACACCACAACACTACAACACTACAACACCACAACACTACAACACCACAACACAACACTACAACACTACACCACAACACTACAACACCACAACACTACATCACTACAACACTACAACACTACATCACTACAACACTACAACACTACAACACCACAACACTACAACACTACATCACTACAACACCACAACACTACAACCCTACAACACCACAACACTACAACACTACATCACTACAACACTACATCACTACAACACCACAACACTACAACACTACAACACAACACTACAACACCACAACACTACAACACCACAACACTACAACACTACAACACCACAACACTACAACACCACAACACTACAACACCACAACACTACAACACTACAACACTACAACACCACAACACTACAACACTACAACACCACAACACTACAACACCACAACACTACAACACCACAACACTACAACACTACAACACTACAACACTACAACACAACACCACAACACTACAACACTACAACACCACAACACCACAACACTACATCACTACAACACTACAACACTACATCACTACAACACTACAACACCACAACACTACAACACTACAACACCACAACACAACACTACAAACTACAACACTACAACATGGGATAGCAACTACTACATGTGACATTATGAGAAGTAACGGTACACAACACTACATAATGTGTAGTTACTACCACATGTAACATCACTGGTAACGGTACACAACACTACATAATGTGTAGTTACTACCACATGTAACATCACTGGTAACGGTGCACAACACTACATAATGTGTAGTTACTACCACATGTAACATCACTGGTAACGGTGCACAACACTACATAATGTGTAGTTACTACCACATGTAACATCACTGGTAACGGTCCACAACACTACATAATGTGTAGTTACTACCACATGTAACATCACTGGTAACGGTACACAACACTCACCACAACATAATCCATCCTGGAATGTCAATGATCCTCTCGACCTATTGCTCCCGTGTTACCCTCGTGCAACACAACACTACACTACCCTCGTGCAACACAACACTACACTACCCTCGTGCAACACAACACTACACTACCCTCGTGCAACACAACACTACACTACCCTCGTGCAACACAACACTACACTACCCTCGTGCAACACAACACTACACTACCCTCGTGCAACACAACACTACACTACCCTCGTGCAACACAACACTACACTACCCTCGTGCAACACAACACTACACTACCCTCGTGCAACACAACACTACACTACCCTCGTGCAACACAACACTACACTACCCTCGTGCAACACAACACTACACTACCTTCGTGCAACACACCACTACACTACCCTCGTGCAACACAACACTACACTACCCTCGTGCAACACAACACTACACTACCCTCGTGCAACACAACACTACACTACCCTCGTGCAACACAACACTACACTACCCTCGTGCAACACAACACTACACTACCCTCGTACAACACAACACTACACTACCTTCTTGCAACACACCACTACACTACCCTCGTGCAACACAACACTACACTACCCTTGTGCAACACACCACACTACCCTCGTGCAACACAACACTGCACTACCTTCGTGCAACACTACACTACCATCGTTCAACACAACACTACACTACCCTCGTGCAACACAACACCACACTACCCTCCTGCAACACAACACTGCACTACCTTCGTGCAACACTACACTACCCTCGTTCAGCACAACACTATACTACCCTCGTGCAACACCACACTACCCTCCTGCAACACAACACTGCACTACCTTCGTGCAACACTACACTACCCTCGTTCAACACAACACAACACGACACTACCCTCGTGCAACACTACTACACTACCCTCATGCAACACTACTACACTACCCTCGTTTAACACACCATACTACCCTCGTGCAACACAACACCACACTACCCTCATGCAACACAGCACTACACTACCCTCGTGCAACAGTACTACACTAGCCTCGTGCAACACTACTACACTAGCCTCGTGCAACACTACTACACTACCCTCATGCAACAAAACACTACCCTTTTGCAACACTACACTACCCTCGTGCAACAGTACTACACCACCCTCGTGCAACACAACACTACCCACGTTTAACAACACTTCCCTCGTGCAACACTATTACACTACTCTTGTGCAACACAACACTACCCTCGTGCAACACTTCTACATTAACCTCGTGCAACACAACACTATCCTCGAGCAACACTACTACACTACCCTCGTGCAACACTTCTACATTAACCTCGTGCAACACAACACTACCCTCGTGCAATACTACTAAACTACCCTCGTGCAACACTACACATGTGCAACAACCCTACACTACAATCGTGCAACACAACACTACTACACTACCCTCGTGCAACACAACCCTCTTGAAACACAACGCTACTACACTAGTCTCGTGCAACACAACCCTACTACACTACCTTCTTGAAACACAACCCTACTACCCTCGTGCAACACAACCCTACTACACTAGTCTCGTCCAACACAACCCTACTACACTACCCTCTTGAAACACAACCCTACTACCCTCGTGCAACACAACCCTACACTACCCTCGTGCAACACAACACTACTACACTACCCTCTTGAAACACAACCCTACTACCCTCGTGCAACACAACCCTACACTACCCTCGTGCAACACAACTCTACTACACTACCCTCCTGCAACACAACCCTACTACACTACCCTCGTGCAACACAACCCTACTACACTACCCTCCTGCAACACAACCCTACTACACTACCCTCGTGCAACACAACACTACTACACTACCCTCGTGCAACACAACACTACTACACTACCCTCGTGCAACACAACCCTACTACACTACCCTCGTGCAACACAAACCCGGAACAATACCTCCAAAAACACAAATATTCTTACGTATATTATACTCGAAGAACTAGACACATGCGAAACGTCTCAGCATGTTTACTGTAGACGTTCAGCCATCCAGTGGCTTTACTAATACAAATTCATGGACATAACGCCAAGACTGTAGTACTCTATACAGAAGACGAGGTAATCAGTCCGTCCCTCAGCCCTAAGTTGGTGATGAGGACGGTAGTCTTGAAAACTACGGTCCTGGGACCTTGATCACTTTAGAAGTTATCAAGGTCCCACGACCGAAACGTTTTCTGTCCTAATTTTTGCTCGCGTGTCTTTTTTAAACCAATATGTCGGTATCAATGATTAAGGTTTATACCATCATCGTACTGATAGAAAGAAGAGAACAGGTAACCTCCAGGTGAACGTCCAAGCTGATGTCAAGAAGTATTCAAGGTGAGGTAGAGAGTTGGTGCAGAACTAATCCTAATAACAGACTTAAGTCTCGCTCTGGGCAGAGCTTTATCAAGCTAAAGCGACATGTAGTCTATCATAAGGGTTTGCTCAGCACCAGATGTCTACCATACTTATAGGCAATATCTGTCATCTTATATTCCAGCAGACTACCAAATATAATTATGTTCAACGAAGAAATATTTAACTCAGCTACTCTTCTATGGAAAAGTTGAAGGTACATAAACTGGACTAATGTGCAACAAACACTCAAAACACCTGGTAGAACTAAAGAGAAATGTAAAGAACCTTGAAGTGACCATGTGGGAAAGCTTAGTGCAAATGACAAACATGTTACTATGAGAACCACAAGGGTAAAATTATATTGGATAAGATAAATCTTCCAAACAGGAGATGCCAAGCTACTTGTACTCTCCAGACTGGACTACTGCACTATACTTTTGAAGTTTCGAGTTTCACTACTCTCGGAGCCCGGCCATGGGCCAGGCTCGTCTAGTGTTTGCCTGGTCAACCAGGCTGTTGCTACTGGAGGCCAGTTGCCCCACATATCCATCACAGCCTGGTTGATCTAGCATCTAGTGAAGATACTTGTCCAGTTTCTTCTTAAAGGCTTCTACACTTGTTCCAGCCGTGTTTCTGATATATTCCCGTAAGACGTTGAATAGTCTGGGACCCCGGATGTTGGTATAGTGTTCCCTTATTGTTCCCACCGCACCCCTGCTCCTCACTGAGTTTATTTTGCACTTTCTCCCATATCTCTCACTTCAGTATATTGTTATGGCAGTGTGTAGATTTGGGATCAGGCCCTCGAGTACTTTCCAGGTATATTTTATCATTCTCTTTCTCTCTCTCTCTCTCTCTCTCTCTCTCTCTCTCTCTCTCTCTCTCTCTCTCTCTCTCTCTCTCTCTCTCTCTCTCTCTCTCTCTCTCTCTCTCTCTCCTCCTCCTCCTCCATTCCAATGAGCACATGTTCAAGACTTGAAGGTGTTCCCAGTAATTTCGGTGCTTTACTGGCTCAATGTGAGCCATAAACGATCTCTGTATTTGTTCCAGCTCTGATATATCTCCTGCTTTGAACGGGGCCGTCAGCACTGAGCAATATTCTAAATGTGGGAGCACTAGTGATTTGAAGTGTCATCATCGGCATTATTTCACTTGTTTTGAAAGTTCTCAATACTCACCCCGTCATCTTCATGGCTGTCGTGATCTACACTGACAAACACAATTAGTAAATGGCAAATTGCAGGTCTGAAGAATATGCAAAGACATTTTGTGCCAGTGCAAAGCCAAACATCTAAATTACTGAGAACGTCTAAAATCCCTCAAATTGTACTCTATGGAGAAAGATATCTCATAATTTAAACACGGAAGATGCCGAGACTCGTTCCAAATATATGCATAAAAATTACGCCTTACGAGAAGGTAAGAAAGGTGTGAGATACCCTATTGAAAATCAGAGAAGTAACAAGAAATATCTTGAGAAGTGTTATAAGCCCAAGTCTTTTCAATACCTCCCCTTCAATTGTAAGGTAGTTGTCAACAGTTTTCTTAAGCGAGATCTTGATAAGTTCCTCAAAGAATTTTCTGATCATCTGGGCTGTGTTGCTGACTCCAGACATAGCGTGCACCAGCAGCCTAACTTACCAGGCCGTCAACAGTAAGAGTTAGACTAAGACCTAGCTGTGGGGAAGATGATACCAGGAACCATCTACTACAAGTAACTAATGCTGTATTCCATCAATACAATTTAACTCTATGAGCACAAATCCTACCTACGAAACTTTGAAGGAATACATAAAAAGACGAATTAAACTTGAGTTGGTGAGCGAACTTTGGATGTAATCTTAAAGGAGAGTGTGTGTTCTTAGCAACGATGACCTTGACGGCACAGATTAAAATAGATTTATTTTATACTTACGTCTTAACTTCGTTAACATTTGTTTTTATTTCCGAGAGGCTACAATCTCTACAGCAATATAAACTGAGGACTTGAAAAAGTAACACGTAAACAGGCTTCATTTGGGTTTGCGGGCCGCTAACACCAACAACCTAGTCAATCAGGTAGTTGGGGCAGCTAACACGAACAACCTGACTGACTAGGTTGTCAACAGGTAAACCTGGCCTCGGGCAGAACTTCAAGGGTATAATAAACCAGAAAACCTGTGGCAGGTGTCACAGGAACCAGCATGAACACACATCTGAAATATTTATGGTAATACCAGTGACCTTTATGTAGTACACTGACGATCAGAATCAACAGGTTGTTCATCCTTTATGTACAAAGGCTTTTTTTATAAAGGTTCCTTGGCATGCAGTCAACAGAACCTGGGTTAACATTAAAGGCAAGTAGTACTTATTTATAGTAACACGGACACTTCGATGAGATAAAAGACTAAAATTACCAGAGATACAAATTCTACCGTCCATTCAATTGATAAATTACAATACAAAGCAATCTTGATTTTTTTAATTTGTATCTAGAGCTGGACAATTATTACATCTGACGTGTAGTGGAGCACCACTACACAGCTGTAGTATATACATGTACTAGAGCACAGGTACATTCAAGTGTGCTCTATGGAACACAAACCATCACAGCTAAACTACAAAGATAATTTGAAGTTTAACTAGTTTACTGATACACACTCGTGTTATGGATGCACCAGAGTTGAAGACTAACATACAAGTGACATACATGTGACCGGATTTGTGAGTTTTAATAATGAGCATCGCATCGTAGCTGATCCAGTGCGATCCTGCACGAAGGTGTCCGCTCTCTTCTTGAAGACATGCTGTGTGGCTTCAAGACATGCTGTGTGGCTTCAAGACATGCTGAGTGGCTTCAAGACATGCTGTGTGGCTTCAAGACATGCTGTGTGGCTTCAAGACATGCTGTGTGGCTTCAAGACACGCTGAGTGGCTTCAAGACATGCTGTGTAGCTTCAAGACATGCTGAGTGGCTTCAAGACACGCTGAGTGGCTTCAAGACATGCTGTGTAGCTTCAAGACATGCTGAGTGGCTTCAAGACATGCTGTGTGGCTTCAAGACACGCTGAGTGGCTTCAAGACATGCTGTGTAGCTTCAAGTCATGCTGTGTAGCTTCAAGACATGCTGTGTAGCTTCAAGACATGCTGTGTAGCTTCAAGACATGCTGTGTAGCTTCAAGACATGCTGTGTGGCTTCAAGACATGCTGTGTAGCTTCAAGACATGCTGTGTAGCTTCAACACATTCTGTGTAGCTTCAACACATGCTGTGTAGCTTCAACACATGCTGTGTGGCTTCAAGACATGCTGTGTAGCTTCAACACATGCTGTGTAGCTTCAACACATGCTGTGTGGCTTCAAGACATGCTGTGTGGCTTCAAGACATGCTGTGTGGCTTCAAGACATGCTGTGTGGCTTCAAGATATGCTGTGTGGCTTCAAGACATGCTGAGTGGCTTCAAGACATGCTGTGTGGCTTCAAGACATGCTGAGTGGCTTCAAGACACGCTGTGTAGCTTCAAGACATGCTGAGTGGCTTCAAGACACGCTGAGTGGCTTCAAGACATGCTGTGTAGCTTCAAGACATGCTGTGTAGCTTCAAGACATGCTGTGTAGCTTCAAGACACGCTGTGTAGCTTCAAGACATGCTGAGTGGCTTCAAGACACGCTGAGTGGCTTCAAGACATGCTGTGTAGCTTCAAGACATGCTGTGTGGCTTCAAGACACGCTGTGTAGCTTCAAGACATGCTGTGTAGCTTTAAGACATGCTGTATGGCTTCAAGACATTATGTGTAGCTTCAGCACATGCTGTGTAGCTTCAAGACATGCTGTGTAGCTTCAAGACATGCTGTGTAGCTTCAAGTCATGCTGTGTGGCTTCAAGACATGCTGTGTAGCTTTAAGACATGCTGTGTAGCTTTAAGACATGCTGTGTAGCTTCAAGACATGCTGTGTGGCTTCAAGACATGCTGTGTAGCTTCAAGACATGCTGTGTAGCTTCAAGACATGCTGTGTAGCTTCAAGACATGCTGTGTGGCTTCAAGACATGCTGTGTAGCTTCAAGACATGCTGTGTAGCTTCAAGACATGCTGTGTAGCTTCAAGACATGCTGTGTAGCTTCAAGACATGCTGTGTAGCTTCAAGACATGCTGTGTAGCTTCAAGACATGCTGAGTGGCTTCAAGACATGCTGTGTAGCTTCAAGACATGCTGTGTAGCTTCAAGACATGCTGTGTACCTTCAAGACATGCTGTGTAGCTTCAAGACATGCTGTGTAGCTTCAAGACATGCTGAGTGGCTTCAAGACATGCTGTGTAGCTTCAAGACATGCTGTGTAGCTTCAAGACATGCTGTGTAGCTTCAAGACATGCTGTGTAGCTTCAAGACATGCTGTGTAGCTTCAAGACATGCTGTGTAGCTTCAAGACATGCTGTGTAGCTTCAAGACATGCTGTGTAGCTTCAAGACATGCTGAGTGGCTTCAAGACATGCTGTGTAGCTTCAAGACATGCTGTGTAGCTTCAAGACATGCTGTGTAGCTTCAAGACATGCTGTGTAGCTTCAAGACATGCTGTGTAGCTTCAAGACATGCTGAGTGGCTTCAAGACATGCTGTGTAGCTTCAAGACATGCTGTGTAGCTTCAAGACATGCTGTGTAGCTTCAAGACATGCTGTGTAGCTTCAAGACATGCTGTGTAGCTTCAAGACATGCTGTGTAGCTTCAAGACATGCTGTGTGGCTTCAAGACATGCTGTGTAGCTTCAAGAACAAAACGTCACAATACCGTGACTGGAACAATACACAAATAACCCGCACATACGAGAGAGAAGCTTATAACGACGTTTCGTCCGTATTGGACCATGTACAGTGTGCCTTGTAAATGGTCTAAGTCGGACTGAAACATCGTCATAAGCTGCTCTCTTCTATGTGTTTATTATCTGTATGATGTATAGCTTAATTTCAGAAATATTGAAAATATTTTCTGGTTACGGGATGAAGTCTGCAACCAGTTTTCGCTAAGTTTATTGTACATATTATCCCCCCATGACTCTACTCCAGTAAGTTATTATGACAGTGTGCATATATCGTGCCGAATAGGTAAAATTGGTCAATTAGCATGAACTCATTTAAAATTAAGTCCTTTCTAAAATTTTCTCTTATACACTTAAAGATACATATTTTTAATTTATGTTAATATAAAAATTAACGATTTTGAACCAAAAGAACCTTAGAAAACGTACCTAACCTTATTATAACAAGCGCAATTCAATTTATCCTAATCCAATTAATTATATTTTAGATAAATTTACAATGATTTAATAAACAAACACAATGAAATATATTTTTTTTTCGTTAGGTTCAGAATGATTTTACTGCATACACAAATTTTCGCTTGCCTTACTCGGCAAGAAGAGCGTTGCTATTTAAGTCAAAATCGCAAGTTTTACCTATTCGGCAAGACATATATTTTGCAGAGAATCCGTGGTTTGCAAATTAGGAGGTGCGAGGAGCTTGGACTTCCAGCAAGCATGCGTGAGCGTGTTAGGAGTGAATGAAGACAAATGGTTTTTAGTGCTTAACGTGCTAAGTAACATTTATGAACTATACTACGGGTAGGGTTTGAACCCGCGGTCAAAGAGTCTCAAAACTCCAGACCGTCGCGTTAGCCACTGGACCAGCTAGCTTCAATAAGATTCATCCAATTAGGTATATTTCTACACCATAGTAAGGTTAGCATAGGCACCACTGTGTCCACAAATGCACGTTTTTACAGACGAATCTAGCGCTAGCATGGCCGTGACGAACTCTAGCTCAAGTTCCCTCAAAGCCGTCAACATGACGTGTCATTACGATTTCGTGAGTCAAGTAACATTTATGAAGGGATTCAGGGAAACCGGCAGTCCGGAGTTGAGTCCTGGGCTCAACTCCGGACATTAACACCCATCACTGCAACATTACCACCACTCTGAAGGAGGGGTGGTAATGTTGCAGGTTTATAACTGTAGTGTAAGCGAGCCTCTGGCAAGACAGTGATGGAGTGAATGATGAAAGATTTTCTTTTTCGGGCCACCCTGCCTTGGTGAGAAACGGCCAATGTGTTAAATATACATACATATATATATATATATATATATATATATATATATATATATATATATATATATATATACACACACACACACACACACACACACACACACACACACACACACACACATACATACATACATACACACACACACACACACACACACACACACACACACACACACACACACACACACAAATCAATCACTGCGAAAAAATAGTGAAATTCCAAGTGCTTTCGCGAGTTCTCACATTATTAAGGAACTATAAAAATAAACATCAACAGGAAGGCATATAAGGGCAAGACTACACCTCACAGTCGCGTCACAACACCCGACTCTGTGAAACACAACTGATACTCTACCCCAGCATTAAGATTTTTTACTTGTCTAATGTATCATTAAGTTCTTCCCAAATTTTATTAATTACAAATGAATCAAATTTATATAAACCAAAAGAAATATTCATAGGATTTTCAAAACTGTTTATGAAACATTGTACTTTCATATTCCTGTCGACCATGGACTCACTTGATACAACTTTCTCAGCCTTTTGAAAATCAATTGGATGGTTAAAATTTCTCACATGAATAAACAGAGCATTAGAATCTTGTCCATTTCTAATGCTATATTTATGTTTTAATCTTAGTTGAAGACTTTTACCTGTTTGACCGTAATAAACTTTATCACATAATTTACAAGGAATCTTATAGACATACCCGTTAGCATTTTGGTGGGAATTTTTTATCAGATTTTTTTTCTACTGTATCAAGATTCTTAAATACAACTTTGATATTAAAAGTCTTAAGAAGAGAAGGCATATCAACCAAGTTTTTATGGTAAGATGAATAACGTTGGTTGTCTTTTTTTTGAATTGTAAAACGTATTTCTGGCAATTTGAAAGGATTATCCACTATGTTTCTTGAGTATTTTAAATCATTAGCTATTTCATATTTTTTTGAGATTTCTTCATCTGTAAATTCTGGACTACAAATACGCAAAACTCTCAAAAACATTGATGAGAATACCGAAAGTTTAACTCTATCTTGATGTGAAGAATAATAGTGTACATAGGAACAGTTATTTGTTAGTTTTCTGTAAATTTAAAAACATGGTTGCCCTTAATAATTAAAACATCTAAGAAAGGCAACGAGTTATTTATTCAGACTCAACAGTAAAATTTATAGAATAAGCTAAACTATTTAATTCAACAATGTAATAATTTATATCTATATTTTTAGGCATAAGGCACAAAATATCATCAACATATTTATACCTCTTAGCTCTATTAGGAAGGACTGTGTTAAGCAATCTTGTTTCAAAAAACTCCATGCATAAATTACCAAGAACAGGTGAGAGAGGATTTCCCATTGCCATACCAAAACTTTCGAGTGTAAAACTAGTCATTAAACACAAATTTCGGATCAACAATACAAAGTTTAATGAGAGTAATGTTACTTCTTTGATGATTTATTAGCTTTCATATTTGAAGAATTTGATTATAATTTACCTTTGCCAGATCCTACTATCATTAACCTTATTAACCTTTGTATTGATGCAAAATTTGTGTTTAATGACAAGTTTTTAAAACTCTCAGAAGTTTGGTATGGCAATGGGAAATCCTCTCTCACCTGTTCTTAGTAATTTATACATGGAATTTTTTTAATTAATATTGCTTAACACAATCCTTCGTAACAGAGCTAAGTAGTATAAATATGTTGATGATATTTTGTGCCTTATGCCTAAATATAAAGATATAAACCATTTCCTTGTTAAATAGTTTAGCTCATGCTATAAATTTTACTGCTGAGTTGGAAGAAAATAACTAATTGCCTCTCCTAAATGTTTTAATTATTAAGGGTAACAATGATTTTAAATTTAAAATTTACAGAAAACCAACAAATAACTGTTCCTATGTACACTATTATTCTTCAGATCAAGATAGAGTTAAACTGTCGTTATTCTCATCAATGTTTTTGAGAGTTTTACGTATTTGTAGTCCAGAGTTCATAGATGATGAAATATAAAAAAATTATGAAGTTCATTTTTCTAGCAGATGCGATTGATACAATGTTATGGTCCTTGAAGGTGAGATCCTCCGACATAATCACTCCCAGGTCTTTGACGTTGGTGTTTCGCTCTATTTTGTGGCCAGAATTTGTTTTGTACTCTGATGAAGATTTAATTTCCTCATGTTTACCATATCTGAGTAATTGAAATTTCTCATCGTTGAACTTCATATTGTTTTCTGCAGCCCACTGAAAGATTTGGTTGATGTCCGCCTGGAGCCTTGCAGTGTCTGCAATGGAAGACACTGTCATGCAGATTCGGGTGTCATCTGCAAAGGAAGACACGGTGCTGTGGCTGACATCCTTGTCTATGTCGGATATGAGGATGAGGAACAAGATGGGAGCTAGTACTGTGCCTTGTGGAACAGAGCTTTTCACCGTAGCTGCCTCGGACTTTACTCTGTTGACGACTACTCTCTGTGTTCTGTTAGTGAGGAAATTATAGATCCATCGACCGACTTTTCCTGTTATTCCTTTAGCACGCATTTTGTGCGCTATTACGCCATGGTCACACTTGTCGAAGGCTTTTGCAAAGTCTGTATATATTACATCTGCATTCTTTTTGTCTTCTAGTGCATTTAGGACCTTGTCGTAGTGATCCAGTAGTTGAGACAGACAGGATTAGATCTAATGATCTAAAATGCCCAGGAAACTAATTGATACATCCTTTAAAATTGCCAAAAATACTTTTTACAATTCAATAAGAAACAACCAACCTTATTCAGCTAAAAATATGTTGGTTCTCACTTACCATAAAAACTTGGTTGATATGTCTTCAATTTTTAAGACTTTTAATATCAAAGTTGTATTTAAAGTTCTTGATATAGTAAAAAAAAAGACTTGATAAAAAACTCCCACTAAAATGCTGACGGGTGCGTCTGTAAGATTCCTTGTAAAATATGTGATAAAGTTTATTACGGTCAAACTGGTAAAAGTCTTGAACTAAGATTAAAACAACATAAATATAGCATTAGAAGTGGACAAGATTCTCTTGCTCTGTTTATTCATGTGAGAGATTTTAACCATCCAATTGATTTTCAAAAGGCTGAGAAAGATGTATAAAGTGAGTTCATGGTCGACAGGAATATAATAGAACAATGTTTCGTAAAAAGCAGTTTTGAAAATATAAGTATTTCTTTTGGTTTATATAAACTGTATTCATTTATAATTAATAAAATTTGGGAAGAATTTAATGATACATTAGACAAGTAAAAAATCTTAATGTTTGAGTAGAGTATCACTTGTGTTTCACAGAGTCGGGTGTTGTGACACGACTGTGAGGTGTAGTCTTGCTCTTATAAGCCTTCCTGTTGATGTTTTTTTATAGATCCTTGATAATGTGAGAACTCGCGAAAGCACTTGGAATTTCACTATTTTTTCACAGTGATTGTTCTGCATATTGTGATATCACCTGTTTACTGTGATCTTATTGCTGGCTGCCTTGGATCAAAGTCTAGCGCAAGCTGGACTCCAATATATTGGTCCAGTGTTGGTAGATTGGTAAAGCACTGCATACCTTGTTCCAAGGTTCGTAGGTTCGAGTCTCCTTCAGCCAGAGATCAGTGTTTGTATATATTTCGTCTGTTCTTGCGAATTCCTTGCATATATATATATATATATATATATATATATATATATATATATATATATATATATATATATATATATATATATATATATATATATATATATATATATATTCCGGAAGGTAGACTTCAGTGTTCAAGAAATTTCTGATTTAGGTGTGTGAAAGCTTCAAACATTGCATTTATTTTTGTAAGGAGACCCTTTATAACAATAAAATGCGTTTGTCACTAATTCTTGCATGTTAGTAGCACACAAGAGAGGAATTAAGAGAGAAGATTCTTAGTATTCAGCAATTCGCTCACACACTTATTTTAAGAAGTAATGTTTAGATAGACAGGGAGAGATTATTTGAATTAAGAAGACCAGGGACATTCAGACACAGATGGACACTGAAGACAGATGAGTTAAAGTGACGTTAGAAAGTGAAATGAATTGGATATGAAGTGGCAGAGGCAAATTCAATACTCAGTAGTTATCTGGTAAAAAGGCCAGAAATCAGTGATCTTGGTTAAATTATATTAAGAGGTGGAATCATTAACTTAGGTTCGACCCACATAAATACAAATCGGTGAATACAAGGCAACACCCTCCTGACGACACCCATGCAGTGAAGGGCAACACAGAGGGTGCAGGGTGAGGCAGGCGTGTGGGTGTGGGCTGCTGCCACCTGCTCTACCATAGCACCTACCACGCCATACCAGCACCCACAATCAATACATGAGAAACCTTACTCAATGCAACTCTTCTCACAGTTACTACACTCTACACACACACTACGTTATAAACTTTACTGATTGTAAGTGTTCTTACACTACACTCTATATTATTCATACAAATTATCACTCTATAAAGGTAAATCCTGAATTAATATTTCCTTGTGTCTCTAAAATACACCCACCCATATACCTGTCTACCTTCCTGCCTACTTACCTGCCTGCCTACCTACTTACCTGCCTGCCTACCTACCTACCTACCTACCTACCAACCTGCCTACCTACCTACCAACCTGCCTGCCTACCTACCTACCAACCTGCCTGCCTACCTACCTACCAACCTGCCTGCCTACCTACCAACCTGCCTGCCTACCTACCAACCTGCCTGCCTACCTACCTACCAACCTGCCTGCCTACTCACCTTCTTTCCTTCTGGATACACGTTTCCTGCTCTCAATACAAGTCTCTTCACAACGGTGTCCTTCTCAAAGTAACTTCTTTTCCTCCCAATTGATGACACATTCATATTATGTCAATACTTTTTTCTCTACTTAAAATACGTATCCTCTGTCGCACTTCACACTTAATAAATCTAACACTAACCTGAGTGTGGTGTTATAATTACTACTATTTCTTACATACTTTGTTTACCCTAATCTTTATTTTGCAAATACAAGACATACTGTAAATATCTCTAAATCGTTAATTTTTGTGTCTTTTAGAAAAACTGCATCTTAACCCATACATGACGCAAAGTGTGAGCAACCCATGTTTAGTGTTATGAAAGTAACACTGAACATGTGGTGGTGGTGGTGTGAGTGGAGGGTGGGTGGTAGTAGTATTGGGTTGTTAGTGGATGTAGTGTGTGGGTTGGTAGTAGATGAAGTTGGTGGGATGGTAGCGGATGTAGTTAGTAAATTGGTACCAGATTTAGTTAGTGGGTGGTGGTAGTAGTAGTTAGTGCGTTGGTACATGTAGTTAGTGATTGAGAATGAGATAGATGTGGTAAGTGGTCAATGTGGTGAATGGGTTGTCAATGTGGTGAGTGGGTGGTCAATGTGGTGAGTCGGTTGTCAATGTGGTGAGTGGGTTGTCAATGTGATGAGTGGGTTGTTAATGTGATCAGTGGGTTGTCAATGTGATGAGTGGGTGGTCAATGTGGTGAGTGGGTTGTCAATGTGATGAGTGGGTTGTCAATGTGATGAGTGGGTGGTCAATGTGATGAGTGGGTTGTCAATGTGGTGAGTGGGTTGTCAATGTGATGAGTGGGTTGTCAATGTGGTGAGTGGGTTGTCAATGTGGTGAGTAGGTTGTCAATGTGATGAGTGGGTGGTCAATGTGATGAGTGGGTTGTCAATGTGATGAGTGGGTGGTCAATGTGATGAGTGGGTGGTCAATGTGATGAGTGGGTTGTCAATGTGATGAGTGGGTTGTCAATGTGATGAGTGGGTGGTCAATGTGATGAGTGGGTGGTCAATGTGATGAGTGGGTTGTCAATGTGATGAGTGGGTTGTCAATGTGGTGAGTGGGTTGTCAATGTGATGAGTGGGTTGTCAATGTGATGAGTGGGTTGTCAATGTGGTGAGTGGGTTGTCAATGTGATGAGTGGGTTGTCAATGTGATGAGTGGGTTGTCAATGTGATGAGTGGGTTGTCAATGTGGTGAGTGGGTGGTCAATGTGATGAGTGGGTGGTCAATGTGGTGAGTGGGTTGTCAATGTGGTGAGTGGGTTGTCAATGTGGTGAGTGGGTGGTCAATGTGGTGAGTGGGTTGTCAATGTGGTGAGTGGGTGGTCAAATGTGGTCAGTGGGCTGTAAATGTAGTGAACAGAGAGCAGCAGGTGTAGAGGGTGGGCAGGTGAGGCAGGTGTACTGGGTGGGCAGGTGAGGCAGGTGTACTGGGTGGGCAGGTGAGGCAGGTGTACTGGGTGGGCAGGTGAGGAAGGTGTACTGGGTGGGCAGGTGAGGTAGGTGTACTGGGTGGGCAGGTGTACTAAGTGGGGAGGTGAGG
Organism: Cherax quadricarinatus; assembly: GCF_038502225.1. Lineage (NCBI taxonomy): Eukaryota > Metazoa > Arthropoda > Malacostraca > Decapoda > Parastacidae > Cherax > Cherax quadricarinatus. Next base: position 18,706,641 of record NC_091373.1, read on the forward strand.
CAGGTGTACTGGGTGGGGAGGTGAGGCAGGTGTACTGGGTGGGCAGGTGAGGCAGGTGTACTGGGTGGGCAGGTGAGGCAGGTGTACTGGGTGGGCAGGTGAGGAAGGTGTACTGGGTGGGCAGGTGAGGTAGGTGTACTGGGTGGGCAGGTGTACTAAGTGGGGAGGTGAGGCAGGTGTACTGGGTGGGGAGGTGAGGCAGGTGTACTGGGTGGGCAGGTGAGGAAGGTGTACTGGGTGGGCAGGTGAGGTAGGTGTACTGGGTGGGCAGGTGTACTAAGTGGGGAGGTGAGGCAGGTGTACTGGGTGGGGAGGTGAGGCAGGTGTACTGGGTGGGCAGGTGAGGCAGGTGTACTGGGTGGGCAGGTGAGGCAGGTGTACTGGGTGGGCAGGTGAGGCAGGTGTACTGGGTGGGCAGGTGAGCCAGGTGTACTGGGTGGGCAGGTGAGGTAGGTGTATTGGGTGGGCAGGTAAGGTAGGTGTACTGGGTGGGCAGGTGAGGCAGGTGTACTGGGTGGGCAGGTGAGCCAGGTGTACTGGGTGGGCAGGTGAGGCAGGTGCACTTGGTGGGCAGGTGAGGTAGGTGTACTGGGTGGGCAGGTGAAGGTGTACTGGGTGGGCAGGTGAGGCAGGTGTACTTGGTGGGCAGGTGAGGTAGGTGTAATGGGTGGGCAGGTGAGGTAGGTGTACTGGGTGGGCAGGTGAGGCAGGTGTACTGGGTGGGCAGTTGAGGTAGGTGTACTGGGTGGGCAGGTGAGGCAGGTGTACTGGGTGGGCAGGTGAGGTAGGTGTACTGGGTGGGCAGGTGACGCAGGTGTACTTGGTGGGCAGGTCAGCCAGGTGTACTGGGTGGGCAGGTGCGGTAGGTGTACTGGGTGGGCAGGTGAGGCAGGTGTACTGGGTGGGCAGGTGAGGTAGGTGTACTGGGTGGGCAGGTGAGGCAGGTGTACTTGGTGGGCAGGTGAGCCAGGTGTACTGGGTGGGCAGGTGTACTGGGTGGGCAGGTGAGCCAGGTGTACTGGGTGGGCAGGTGAAGTAGGTGTACTGGGTGGGCAGGTGAGGCAGGTGTACAGGGTGGGCAGGTGAGTCAGGTGTACTGGGTGGGCAGGTGAGGTAGGTGTACTGGGTGGGCAGGTGAGTCAGGTGTACAGGGTGGGCAGGTGAGTCAGGTGTTCTGGGTGGGCAGGTGAGGCAGGTGTACTGGGTGGGCAGGTGAGTCAGGTGTACAGGGTGGGCAGGTGAGGTAGGTGTACTGGGTGGGCAGGTGTACTGGGTGGGCAGGTGAGGCAGGTGTACTGGGTGGGCAGGTGAGTCAGGTGTACTGGGTGGGCAGGTGAGGTAGGTGTACTGGGTGGGCAGGTGAGGTAGGTGTACTGGGTGGGCAGGTGAGTCAGGTGTACTGGGTGCGCAGGTGAGGCAGGTGTACTGGGTGGGCAGGTGAGTCAGGTGTACTGGGTGGGCAGGTGAGGTAAGTGTACTGGGTGGGCAGGTGAGTCAGGTGTACTGGGTGGGCAGGTGAGGCAGGTGTACTGGGTGGGCAGGTGAGTCAGGTGTACTGGGTGGGCAGGTGAGGTAGGTGTACTGGGTGGGCAGGTGAGTCAGGTGTACAGGGTGGGCAGGTGAGTCAGATGTACTGGGTGGGCAGGTGAGGCAGGTGTACTGGGTGGGCAGGTGAGCCAGGTGTACAGGGTGGGCAGGTGAGTCAGGTGTACTGGGTGGGCAGGTGAGTCAGGTGTACAGGGTGGGCAGGTGAGTCAGGTGTACTGGGTGGGCAGGTGAGTCAGGTGTACTCGGTGGGCAGGTGAGGCAGGTGTACTGGGTGCGCAGGTGAGTCAGGTGTACAGGGTGGGCAGGTGAGTCAGGTGTACTGGGTGGGCAGGTGAGGCAGGTGTACTGGGTGGGCAGGTGAGGCAGGTGTACTGGGTGGGCAGGTGAGGCAGGTGTACTGGGTGGGCAGGTGAGGCAGGTGTACTGGGTGGGCAGGTGAGTCAGGTGTACTGGGTGGGCAGGTGAGGCAGGTGTACTGGGTGGGCAGGTGAGGCAGGTGTACTGGGTGGGCAGGTGAGTCAGGTGTACTGGGTGGGCAGGTGTACTGGGTGCGCAGGTGAGTCAGGTGTACTGGGTGGGCAGGTGAGGCAGGTGTACTGGGTGGACAGGTGAGGCAGGTGTACTGGGTGGGCAGGTGAGTCAGGTGTACTGGGTGGGCAGGTGAGGTAGGTGTACTGGGTGGGCAGGTGAGTCAGGTGTACTGGGTGGGCAGGTGAGTCAGGTGTACTGGGTGGGCAGGCGAGTCAGGTGTACTGGGTGGGCAGGTGAGGTAGGTGTACTGGGTGGGCAGGTGAGTCAGGTGTACAGGGTGGGCAGGTGAGTCAGGTGTACTGGGTGGGCAGGTGAGGCAGGTGTACTGGGTGGGCAGGTGAGCCAGGTGTACAGGGTGGGCAGGTGAGTCAGGTGTACTGGGTGGGCAGGTGAGTCAGGTGTACAGGGTGGGCAGGTGAGTCAGGTGTACTGGGTGGGCAGGTGAGTCAGGTGTACTGGGTGGGCAGGTGAGGCAGGTGTACTGGGTGCGCAGGTGAGTCAGGTGTACAGGGTGGGCAGGTGAGTCAGGTGTACTGGGTGGGCAGGTGAGGCAGGTGTACTGGGTGGGCAGGTGAGGTAGGTGTACTGGTTGGGCAGGTGAGTCAGGTGTACTGGGTGGGCAGGTGAGGCAGGTGTACTGGGTGGGCAGGTGAGGCAGGTGTACTGGGTGGGCAGGTGAGGCAGGTGTACTGGGTGGGCAGGTGAGTCAGGTGTACTGGGTGGGCAGGTGAGGCAGGTGTACTGGGTGCGCAGGTGAGTCAGGTGTACAGGGTGGGCAGGTGAGTCAGGTGTACTGGGTGGGCAGGTGAGGCAGGTGTACTGGGTGGGCAGGTGAGGTGAGTCAGGTGTACTGGGTGGGCAGGTGAGGCAGGTGTACTGGGTGGGCAGGTCAGGTGTACTGGGTGGGCAGGTGAGTCAGGTGTACTGGGTGGGCAGGTGTACTGGGTGGGCAGGTGAGGCAGGTGTACTGGGTGGGCAGGTGAGTCAGGTGTACTGGGTGGGCAGGTGAGGCAGGTGTACTGGGTGGGCAGGTGAGGCAGGTGTACTGGGTGGGCAGGTGAGGTAGGTGTACTGGTTGGGCAGGTGAGTCAGGTGTACTGGGTGGGCAGGTGAGGCAGGTGTACTGGGTGGGCAGGTGAGGCAGGTGTACTGGGTGGGCAGGTGAGGCAGGTGTACTGGGTGGGCAGGTGAGTCAGGTGTACTGGGTGGGCAGGTGTACTGGGTGGGCAGGTGAGGCAGGTGTACTGGGTGGGCAGGTGAGTCAGGTGTACTGGGTGGGCAGGTGAGGCAGGTGTACTGGGTGGGCAGGTGAGTCAGGTGTACTGGGTGGGCAGGTGAGGTAGGTGTACTGGGTGGGCAGGTGAGTCAGGTGTACAGGGTGGGCAGGTGAGTCAGGTGTACTGGGTGGGCAGGTGAGGCAGGTGTACTGGGTGGGCAGGTGAGTCAGGTGTACAGGTGGGCAGGTGAGGCAGGTGTACTGGGTGGGCAGGTGAGTCAGGTGAACCGGGTGGGCAGGTGAGGCAGCTGTACTGGGTGGGCAGGTGAGGCAGGTGTACTGGGTGGGCAGGTGAGGCAGGTGTACTGGGTGGGCAGGTGAGTCAGGTGTACAGGGTGGGCAGGTGAGTCAGGTGTACTGGGTGGGCAGGTGAGTCAGGTGTACTGGGTGGGCAGGTGAGGTAGGTGTACTGGGTGGGCAGGTGAGTCAGGTGTACAGGGTGGGCAGGTGAGTCAGGTGTACTGGGTTGGCAGGTGAGGTAGGTGTACTGGGTGGGCAGGTGAGGCAGGTGTACTGGGTGGGCAGGTGAGGTAGGTGTACTGGGTGGGCAGGTGAGTCAGGTGTACAGGGTGGGCAGGTGAGTCAGGTGTACTGGGTGGGCAGGCGAGTCAGGTGTACTGGGTGGGCAGGTGAGGCAGGTGTACTGGGTGGGCAGGTGAGTCAGGTGTACAGGGTGAGGTGAGTCAGGTGTACTGGGTGGGCAGGTGCGGCAGGTGTACTGGGTGGGCAGGTGAGCCAGGTGTACAGGGTGGGCAGGTGAGTCAGGTGTACTGGGTGGGCAGGTGAGTCAGGTGTACAGGGTGGGCAGGTGAGTCAGGTGTACTGGGTGGGCAGGTGAGTCAGGTGTACTGGGTGGGCAGGTGAGGCAGGTGTACTGGGTGGGCAGGTGAGTCAGGTGTACAGGGTGGGCAGGTGAGTCAGGTGTACTGGGTGGGCAGGTGAGGTAGGTGTACTGGGTGGGCAGGTGTAGCAGGTGAGTCAGGTGTACTGGGTGGGCAGGTGAGGGAGGTGTACTGGGTGGGCAGGTGAGGCAGGTGTACTGGGTGGGCAGGTGAGGCAGGTGTACTGGGTGGGCAGGTGAGTCAGGTGTAGGTGTGAGGCAGGTGTACTGGGTGCGCAGGTGCGTCAGGTGTACTGGGTGGGCAGGTGAGTCAGGTGTACTGGGTGGGCAGGTGAGGCAGGTGTACTGGGTGCGCAGGTGAGTCAGGTGTACTGGGTGCGCAGGTGAGTCAGGTGTACTGGGTGGGCAGGTGAGGCAGGTGTACTGGGTGGGCAGGTGAGGAACGTGTACTGGGTGCAGGTGAGGCAGGTGTACTGGGTGGGCAGGTGGTCAGGTGTAGTCAGGTGTACTGGGTGGGCAGGTGAGGCAGGTGTACTGGGTGGGCAGGTGAGTCAGGTGTACTGGGTGGGCAGGTGAGGCAGGTGTACTGGGTGGACAGGTGAGGCAGGTGTACTGGGTGCAGGTGAGGCAGGTGTACTGGGTGGGCAGGTGAGGCAGGTGTACTGGGTGGGCAGGTGAGTCAGGTGTACTGGGTGGGCAGGTGAGGCAGGTGTACTGGGTGCGCAGGTGAGTCAGGTGTACTGGGTGGGCAGGTGAGGCAGGTGTACTGGGTGGGCAGGTGAGTCAGTTGACATGGGTGGGCAGGTGAGGCAGGTGTACTGCAGGTGCGGCAGGTGTAGAGGGTGGGCAGGTGAGGCAGGTGTACTGGGTGGGCAGGTGAGGCAGGTGTACTGGGTGGGCAGGTGAGGCAGGTGTACTGGGTGGGCAGGTGAGGCAGGTGTACTGGGTGGGCAGGTGAGGCAGGTGTACTGGGTGGGCAGGTGAGTCAGGTGTACTGGGTGGGCAGGTGAGGCAGGTGTACTGGGTGCGCAGGTGAGTCAGGTGTACTGGGTGGGCAGGTGAGGCAGGTGTACTGGGTGGGCAGGTGAGGCAGGTGTACTGGGTGGGCAGGTGAGTCAGGTGTACTGGGTGGGCAGGTGAGGCAGGTGTACTGGGTGCGCAGGTGAGTCAGGTGTACTGGGTGGGCAGGTGAGGCAGGTGTACTGGGTGGGCAGGTGAGGCAGGTGTACTGGGTGGGCAGGTGAGTCAGGTGTACTGGGTGGGCAGGTGAGGCAGGTGTACTGGGTGGGCAGGTGAGGCAGGTGTACTGGGTGGGCAGGTGAGGCAGGTGTACTGGGTGGGCAGGTGAGGCAGGTGTACTGGGTGGGCAGGTGAGTCAGGTGTACTGGGTGGGCAGGTGAGTCAGGTGTACTGGGTGGGCAGGTGAGGCAGGTGTACTGGGTGGGCAGGTGAGGCAGGTGTACTGGGTGGGCAGGTGAGGCAGGTGTACTGGGTGGGCAGGTGAGTCAGGTGTACTGGGTGGGCAGGTGAGGCAGGTGTACTGGGTGGGCAGGTGAGTCAGGTGTACTGGGTGGGCAGGTGAGGCTGGTGTACTGGGTGCAGGTGGCAGGTGTACTGGGTGGGCAGGTGAGGCAGGTGTACTGGGTGGGCAGGTGAGTCAGGTGTACTGGGTGGGCAGGTGAGGCAGGTGTACTGGGTGGGCAGGTGACTGGGTGGGCAGGTGAGTCAGGTGTCCGGGGTGGGCAGGTGTGTCTGGTGTACTGGGTGGGCAGGTGAGGCAGGTGTACTGGGTGGGCAGGTGAGTCAGGTGTACTGGGTGGGCAGGTGAGGCAGGTGTACTGGGTGGGCAGGTGAGGCAGGTGTACTGGGTGGGCAGGTGAGTCAGGTGTACTGGGTGGGCAGGTGAGTCAGGTGTACTGGGTGGGCAGGTGAGTCAGGTGTACTGGGTGGGCAGGTGAGTCAGGTGTACTGGGTGGGCAGGTGAGTCAGGTGTACTGGGTGGGCAGGTGAGTCAGGTGTACTGGGTGGGCAGGTGAGGCAGGTGTACTGGGTGGGCAGGTGAGGCAGGTGTACTGGGTGCGCAGGTGAGTCAGGTGTACTGGGTGGGCAGGTGAGGCAGGTGTACTGGGTGGGCAGGTGAGTCAGGTGTACTGGGTGGGCAGGTGAGTCAGGTGTACTGGGTGGGCAGGTGAGGCAGGTGTACTGGGTGGGCAGGTGAGTCAGGTGTACTGGGTGGGCAGGTGAGGCAGGTGTACTGGGTGGGCAGGTGAGGCAGGTGTACTGGGTGGGCAGGTGAGTCAGGTGTACTGGGTGGGCAGGTGAGGCAGGTGTACTGGGTGGGCAGGTGAGGCAGGTGTACTGGGTGGGCAGGTGAGGCAGGTGTACTTAAGTGTAGATAAATAGATAAACTGTAAATGTGTTATAGGACAAAAACCATCATTATACAATCCGGATCAAGGCTGCGAGAAACACCATCTTCAATGTATATCCAATTTCTTTATTAACATTTCCGATGTTTCTAAATCCATTATCAGACAAGTTTCTCGAGTGAGTGCGTGATTAGCCAGGCTATCGTGCTCGGGTTGAGCTTTGTGAGGCTTGTACCAACAGCCTGGTGCAAGCATAGGAGGCCAGGTCTGGGACCGGGTCGCGGAGGCGTTGACCCTCGAAACACACACCAGTAGACTCCAGGTAGACACAGATGGCAGCCAAAGAAGATACCTGAAGGATGTTTACGGAGGAGTCAGTTCTCCAGCTTCCCAGTCCTACACCAGGCCTCCATTTGGATCAAGACCTGATCAACCAAACTGCTACTGCTGGCTTCACACAGTCCAACGTACGAACCACAGCTCGGCTGGTCAGGAACTGATTTTAGGTACTTGTCAAGTTCCCTCTCAAAAACAACCAGAAGTCTGATTGTAATTTTCCTTATGCACAGAGGGAGGCCGTTGAAAAGTCGAGGACCTCTGACACTCATGAAGTTCTCTCTTATTGTATTCGTCGAGCCCCAGCTTTTTGTTAGAGTCTGTCTGTATTACCTGCGAAGTCTTGTTTTACATGGCGATTTTATTGTTCACATCTGGAATCAGTCCCTCTAGGATTTTCCAAGGGTAAATTATGAAGTACCTTTCTCTCCAACATTAGAAAGGAAGGGACTTCAAGCATTCCCAGTAGTTCAGATGCCTGATTTAATGTATACAGATAATTAAAATTCTCTGTATTTTTCTGTCAGCAATCTGACTCGTCTTGATGGGGACCGTTAGTATATGGAAATTCGTTTTTCAGGCTTATGGTAGTGAGAATGTGGAACACACTACATCCAAACATTATACAAAGATTCAAGAGAAGGTATGATAGGACCTTCTGGGAGAGAAACCAGTAAAACTGATTGATAACAGATAAGAGGCAAAACTAGGAGCTGCGAATCGATCCCTGCAAACACAATTAGTTGAGTACACACACACACACACACCTAGGACAAAATAATACACACACACACACACACACACACACAGCGAGACTGGGCCTCATATTCACCTTGGGTAGTGGAGATATTGAGGACATCACATACGAAAGTCCCCTCGGGGCCAGTAAATGAAATGAATATGCCAGAAATGAATATGCACAGGTAAGAAGGGAGACCCAGCGGCAAAACGAAAATAACATAGCAGTGAAAGCTAAATCTGACCCAAAGCTGTTGTACAGCCACATTAGGAGGAAAACAACATTCAAGGACCAGATAATCAGGCTGATGAAGGAAGGAAGGAACGGAGATCACAAGCTCAACATGAGATTCAAAGAGGTGTTCACAGACGAGACAGAAGAGACTCCAGAAAGACGGAGAGGTGGGGTACACCTTCAAGTGTTGGACACAATACATACAACTGGGGAAGAAGTGAAGAAGCTGCTAAGCGAGATAGATACCTCAAAAGCGATGGGACCGGATATCTCTCCATGGGTCCTGAGAGAGGGAGAAGAGGCGCTGTGTACCACTAACAACTATCTTCAACACATCTATAGAAACAGGGCGACTACCTGAGGTATGGAAGACAGCAAATGCAGTCCCAATTTTTAAAAAAAGAGACAGACACGAAGCACTACACTACAGACCAGTGTCACTAACATGTATAGTATGCAAAGTCATGGAAAAGAGTGGTGGAGCACCTAGAAAGGAATGAGCTTATCATTGACAGCCAGCACGGTTTCAGTGACGGGAAAGCCTGTGTTACAAACCTACTGGAGTGCTATGACAGGGTGACAACAGTGAGACAAGAGAGAGAGAGGGGTGGGTAGATTGCATTTTCTTGGACTGTAAGAAAGTGTTTAACACAGTTCCACACAAGAGACTAGTGTAAAAGCTGGAGGACCAGGCAGGGATAACAGGGAAGGCAATGCACTGGATCTGGGAATACCTGTTAGGAAGACAACAACGGGTCATGGTACATGGCGAGGCGTCAGAGTGGGAGCCTGTGACGAGCGGGTTTCCACAGAGATCAGTCCTAGGACCGGTGCCGTTTCTGGTATTTGTGAACATGACAGAAGGAATAGACTCCGAAGTGTCGCTGTTTGCAGATGATGTGAAGTTGATGAGAAGAAGTCAATCGGACGGGGACCAGGCAGAACTACAAAGGGATCTGGACAGGCTGCAGGCCTGGTCCAGCAACTGGCTACTGGAGTTCAACCCAACCAAGTGCAAAATCATGAAGGTTGGGGAAGGGCAAAGAAGACTGGAGACAGAGTACAGTCTAGGGGTTAAGAGACCACAAACCTCACTCAAGGAAAAGGACCTTGGGGTGAGTGTAACACCGGGCACATCTGAGGCCCATATCAACCAAATAACTGAGGCAGCTTACGGGCGCCTAGCAAACTTAAGCGCAGCATTCCGACATCTTAATAAGGAATCGTTCAGGACCCTGTACACTGTGTATGTTAGGCCCATACTGGAAGATGCAGCGCCAGTTTGAAACCCACACCTACCCAAGCACGTAAGGAAACTAGTAAAAGTGCAAAGGTTTGCAACTAGACTGGTCCTGGAGCTAAGAGGTATCACCTACAAGGAGAGGTTAACAGGGGAGAGAGAGGGGATATGATAACGATATACAAAATACTGAGAGGAATCGACAAGGTGGACAGAGACAGGATGTTCCAGAGATGGAACACAGCAACAAGGGGTCACAGTTGGAAGTTGAAGACTCAGATGAATCACAGGGATGTTAGGAAGTATTTCTTCAGTCACAGAGTTGTCAGGAAGTGGAATAGTCTGGGAAGAGATGTAGTGGAGGCAGGATCCATACATAGCTTTAAGCAGAGGTATGATAAAGCTCATGGAGTGGGAAGAGTGACCTAGTAGCGGCCAGCGAAGAGGCGGGGCCAGGAGCTGTGACTCGACCCATGCAAGCACAGCTAGGTGAGTACACACACACACACACACACACACACACACACACACACACACACACACACACACACACACACACACACACACACACACTGCTTCAGCGACTAACAAAACCTTCCTCTTCATAAACTTGTAAGTTTCACTAATAACACCTAACATGTCACCAGACGTTTTAATTAAAAATTAATGAAAATCCTTACATCTTTCAGGCGCGAGACTCGAGAAAGTTTTGAGTGAAGCAGAACGGCCAAGAATATGCCAAGAACTGAGGGAGTAAATAGCTGGGTGACGAGGCGCTCACATCCCTACGCAACAGGTTAGGAAAGTGAGGCCTCTGATGCCACTCTGTAATGAACACACACACACACACCCACACACACACACACACAACACACACACACACACACATTACACACACTACACACACACACAGACACACACATTACACACACTACACACACACATTACACACTACACACAGACACACACACATTACACACACATTACACACACAAACACACACACAAACATACACACACACACACACACACACACACACACACACACACACACACATTACACACACACACACACACACACACACACACACACACACACACATTACACACACACACACATTACACACACACACACACACACACATTACACACACACACACACACACACACACACACACACACACACACACACACACACACACACACACACAACATATAACAGTGTGGCCTGCAACACCTGTATGTATTGCTTCATACAATAACATACAAGCAACTGTCCACTGCTGCTGACAGGATAAAGATTCTCAAGTATTAATGAACATATACAATCTCCTTCATTCCCCATTTTAAAAGTTTTACTGTACCCAGGATACGAGAAATATTCCCATAATAACCCACGTACAGTCGCTGGGTTTTAAATGTAACAGCGTAACTGAGATGCTCCCATGCTAATATTACACTTGACACTAACTATGATATACCTTTGAAGATATACCTTCGAAGAATTTCGAGAGTATGTCTACTCTCTGAGCCCGGCCATGGGCCAGGCTCGTTTGGTGCTTGCCTAGTCAACCAGACTGTAGCTGCTGGAGGCCTGCTGCCCCACATATCCATCACAGCCTGGTTGATCTGGCACCTGGTGAAGATACTTGTCTAATATAAAAGGAACTGTCCAACTCTGGTGACACTCACTTTATCATTGCACTGAGAGAATGCAAATAGTAGAGGGAAGTTTGTAGTTACCAAGTAACACTTGTGTCGAGACAATGAGCTGAGAGTTGTGGTCCTGTAGGTTCACTAAGGAAGCAGCACGGGTATACTGAGCGCTGGTGCCACCACACAGGCTCCACACTGCCGGGTGCCACTCCACATACAAGGGAGAAAAGTCGGCACTATGCCACCTGGGAAAGTAGGTCAGAGGCCGAGTGACGGCTGCACGAAGCGTGTTCACTGTCCTAACTTATACTGCACTACTATCCAGTATTATTACTACTACACATCAATGTTAGTGAGTGCAAGAACGTCATGTACTTTGCTAAGTCTGGTAGATTCATGAGTGACGGCATGAAGTGGATTGGTTGTTGTGGCTGGCAATAGTAGTGATGGTGAGGAGGGCCTGGTAGCAGGTGTGGGGGGACTGGCAGCAGATGTGGGGGGCTGGCAGCAGGTGTGTGGGGCTGGCAGCAGTGTGGCGCCCCGCGCCTGGCCCACTAGAGGCGAGGAAGCAACACAAGCACCCCGTCACTGACCACTGACGACTCTGCAAGCAGCGGCAAGCAGCGCTGCGCTGCGCCCCGCACACGCATGTCTTCCTGTAGGCGCACGCGCCTCCACCCGTCCCGCCGCCCTCCCACCCACACACCAACTCAGACCCACGCTGTCCCGCCGCCCACCAACCCACACACTAACCCAGACCCACGCTATAACGCCGCCCACCCACCCACACACAAGCCAAGACCCACGCTGTCCTGCCGCCCACCCACCAGCCCAGAACCACGCTGTCCCGCCGCCCACCCGCCAGCCCAGACCCACGCTGTCCCACCGCCCACCCACCAGCCCAGACCCACGTTGTCCCAACACACACACACACCCACCAGCCCGGACCCACCATGTCCAGCCGCCCACCCACCCATATACCAGCCCAGACCAAAGCTGAAAAGAGGATGTCCAAGCAAATACGATCCCAGGGGACGTCCTCACTCCAGTGAAGACGTCCCCTGGGATCGTATTTGCTTGGCTTCCTCTTTTCTGCAACTTCACAAGTTCATGATGATGTGCTGATTGCAACAGGAAAGGCCTAAATCTATCATTGTACTCCCCCTCTTGTTGTTTCGCATATATATATATATATATATATATATATATATATATATATATATATATATATATATATATATATATATATATATATATTCTTCTTTCAACAAACCAGCCGTATCCCATCGAGGCAGGGTGGCCCAAAAAGAAAAACAAAAGTTTCTCTTTTTAAATTTAGTAATTTATACGGGAGAAGGGGTTACTAGCCCCTTGCTCTCAGCATTTTAGTTGCCTCTTACAACACGCATGGCTTACGGAGGAAGAATTCTGTTCCACTTCCCCATGGATGATATATATATATATATATATATATATATATATATATATATATATATATATATATATATATATATATATATATATATATATATATATATATATAGGATGGGGTCCACCTCTGGTGTAAATTGTGGGACCCATAGCCTCGGAGAAGTGGATAAAAAGGCTTCAAGGAAGAATATTTGGATTTCTTCCTGAATATATATATACATATATATATATATATATATATATATATATATATATATATATATATATATATATATATATATATATATATATATATATAGGCAATGGGGTCGAAGAGATATGGGCTAGGTTTAAAAATGTAGTGTTAGAGTGTTCAGCAGAAGTTTGTGGTTACAGGAAAGTGGGTGCAGGAGGGAAGAGGAGCGATTGGTGGAATGATGATGTAAAGAGAGTAGTAAGGGAGAAAAAGTTAGCATATGAGAAGTTTTTACAAAGTAGAAGTGATGCAAGGAGGGAAGAGTATATGGAGAAAAAGAGAGAAGTAAAGAGAGTGGTGAAGCAATGTAAAAAGAGAGCAAATGAGAGAGTGGGTGAGATGTTATCAACAAATTTTGTTGAAAATAAGAAAAAGTTTTGGAGTGAGATTAACAAGTTAAGAAAGCCTAGAGAACAAATGGATTTGTCAGTTAAAAATAGGAGAGGAGAGTTATTAAATGGAGAGTTAGAGGTATTGGGAAGATGGAGGGAATATTTTGAGGAATTGTTAAATGTTGATGAAGATAGGGAAGCTGTGATTTCGTGTATAGGGCAAGGAGGAATAACATCTTGTAGGAGTGAGGAAGAGCCAGTTGTGAGTGTGGGGGAAGTTCGTGAGGCAGTAGGTAAAATGAAAGGGGGTAAGGCAGCCGGGATTGATGGGATAAAGATAGAAATGTTAAAAGCAGGTGGGGATATAGTTTTGGAGTGGTTGGTGCAATTATTTAATAAATGTATGGAAGAGGGTAAGGTACCTAGGGATTGGCAGAGAGCATGCATAGTTCCTTTGTATAAAGGCAAAGGGGATAAAAGAGAGTGCAAAAATTATAGGGGGATAAGTCTGTTGAGTGTACCTGGTAAGGTGTATGGTAGAGTTATAATTGAAAGAATTAAGAGTAAGACGGAGAATAGGATAGCAGATGAACAAGGAGGCTTTAGGAAAGGTAGGGGGTGTGTGGACCAGGTGTTTACAGTGAAACATATAAGTGAACAGTATTTAGATAAGGCTAAAGAGGTCTTTGTGGCATTTATGGATTTGGAAAAGGCGTATGACAGGGTGGATAGGGGGGCAATGTGGCAGATGTTGCAAGTGTATGGTGTAGGAGGTAGGTTACTGAAAGCAGTGAAGAGTTTTTACGAGGATAGTGAGGCTCAAGTTAGAGTATGTAGGAAAGAGGGAAATTTTTTCCCAGTAAAGGTAGGCCTTAGACAAGGATGTGTGATGTCACCGTGGTTGTTTAATATATTTATAGATGGGGTTGTAAGAGAAGTAAATGCGAGGGTCTTGGCAAGAGGCGTGGAGTTAAAAGATAAAGAATCACACACAAAATGGGAGTTGTCACAGCTGCTCTTTGCTGATGACACTGTGCTCTTGGGAGATTCTGAAGAGAAGTTGCAGAGATTGGTGGATGAATTTGGTAGGGTGTGCAAAAGAAGAAAATTAAAGGTGAATACAGGAAAGAGTAAGGTTATGAGGATAACAAAAAGATTAGGTGATGAAAGATTGAATATCAGATTGGAGGGAGAGAGTATGGAGGAGGTGAACGTATTCAGATATTTGGGAGTGGACGTGTCAGCGGATGGGTCTATGAAAGATGAGGTGAATCATAGAATTGATGAGGGAAAAAGAGTGAGTGGTGCACTTAGGAGTCTGTGGAGACAAAGAACTTTGTCCTTGGAGGCAAAGAGGGGAATGTATGAGAGTATAGTTTTACCAACGCTCTTATATGGGTGTGAAGCGTGGGTGATGAATGTTGCAGCGAGGAGAAGGCTGGAGGCAGTGGAGATGTCATGTCTGAGGGCAATGTGTGGTGTGAATATAATGCAGAGAATTCGTAGTTTGGAAGTTAGGAGGAGGTGCGGGATTACCAAAACTGTTGTCCAGAGGGCTGAGGAAGGGTTGTTGAGGTGGTTCGGACATGTAGAGAGAATGGAGCGAAACAGAATGACTTCAAGAGTGTATCAGTCTGTAGTGGAAGGAAGGCGGGGTAGGGGTCGGCCTAGGAAGGGTTGGAGGGAGGGGGTAAAGGAGGTTTTGTGTGCGAGGGGCTTGGACTTCCAGCAGGCATGCGTGAGCGTGTTTGATAGGAGTGAATGGAGACAAATGGTTTTTAATACTTGACGTGCTGTTGGAGTGTGAGCAAAGTAACATTTATGAAGGGATTCAGGGAAACCGGCAGGCCGGACTTGAGTCCTGGAGATGGGAAGTACAGTGCCTGCACTCTGAAGGAGGGGTGTTAATGTTGCAGTTTAAAAACTGTAGTGTAAAGCACCCTTCTGGCAAGACAGTGATGGAGTGAATGATGGTGAAAGTTTTTCTTTTTCGGGCCACCCTGCCTTGGTGGGAATCGGCCAGTGTGATAATAAAAAAAAATAAAAAAATACATGTATATATATATATATATATATATATATATATATATATATATATATATATGTCGTGCCGAATATGTAAAACTGGTCAATTAGCAAGAACTCATTTAAAATTAAGTCCTTTAGAAAATTTTCTCTTATAAGTTTAAATATATATTTTTTTTTATTAATATTAATGTAAAAAATTTTTAATTTTGCACCAAAAGGAACTTAGAAAACTTACCTAACCTTATTATAACAAGCGCAATTTATTTTAGCCTAGCCCAACTAAATATATTTTAGATTTGTTTACAGTAATTTAATACTAAACAAACACAATGAAATATATTTTTTTCGTAAGGTTCAGAATGATTTTGGCGAAATTATTGCATACACAAATTTTCGCTTGTCCTATATGGCAAGATGATCGTTGCTATTTAAGCCAAGATCGCAAGTTCTGCCTATTCGGCACGACATTATATATATATATATATATATATATATATATATATATATATATATATATATATATATATATATATATATATAAGTCATAATGAATCTACAAAACATAGAATAGGCAGAGTGCAACAGACAAGTGAACTAGTAGAAGCAACACTCACAGCAAGAGGCATTCATTCTTGAGCTTCCCCAGCGCTCAGACGTAATGTCTAAAGCTGGGGGTGACTCCAAAAGGATGCTGTAGTACTTTCTGCCTTTGCACCTCCTGACATCGTCTGCTGCTATGCAGCTGCCACACCCTTCGAGCCCAGTGTGGGCAGGGTTTGTGGCAGCCCTAGGTGCCTAGCTTCTCCCTCCAAGCCCCTTGGGGGAATGGGGCTAGGCCTGGGGACAGCTAGGCTCAGAAGACGAGGAGGTACTTTTACCTCCTCCCATGGCAGACATTGGTCTGAGACACTCCCGCGAAAGGGAGCCAAGGCCTGGCCACCACTTGGAAAGGGCCCGGGGCCGGGCGATTATACCGACGAATCTACAACAACGACATGTACAAGAAAAAATTCTTTTCAAGCAATTAACAAACTGTAGCTAGCAAGGGATCAAATGCGTATTATTTTAGCTGTCTCGTGAGAAGCAAGACAAAATCCACAACGCTCTAACCACTGAGCCATCAATGCTACAAACATCACGTACCCAGTAGCACTGGGCATGTTTCATGATGAGAGGACATACGTGGCTGTGGTAAGCTCAGCTCAGATCTAATTTCATTTTACTCCCATTTTGAAATAGTAGCCTTCATGAGCAGTACACACATTAATGCATCCACAAACAGGTGATTTTAAGAAATTAACAAACTGTGGCTAGTTAGGGATCGAACCCGGGATAAAATAATACAGGTCTGATCCCCGGCTAGCCGCAGTTTAATTGCTTAAAACCACCCGTTCGTGGATACATTAATGAGTGTACTGCTTGTGAAGGCTGTTATTTCAAAGAAACATGTCCGGTGCTACTGGGTACATAATGTTTGTACTATTTGATGAATCAGTGGTTAGAGCTCACGAAAACTCATCAAGAGTATATCAATGGTATGCCGTGAATTTTGACTTGCTTCCCACAAGGTGGGCTAAAATAACAAGGGCTTCTATCCCCAGCTAGCCGCAATATATATATATATATATATATATATATATATATATATATATATATATATATATATATATATATATATGTATATGCAAAACAACCACTGTGAAAGAATAGTGAATTTCCAAGCGCTTTCTTGACTTCTCACATTATCAAGGAACTATACAGTTCCTTGATAATGGGGCTTTGGAAGGAGGAATTATGACGAAATGAGAAATTTTCTAAAAGAAGTGTAATGAGAAAGGATACTGAATGGTAAAGTTGTATAGGAAAAAATGGAGTAACTAAGTCAAACTGCCAAGAGGCAACAGAACAAAATAATACCAAGAGAAGACAAATGATGCTGAAGGGCTTGGAAGAAACACTGAGAAAATCAAACGGAAGAAACCTGAGAAACAAGTAGGTGAGCTAGAAACACATAAATAAGAATAAGAATGGAAGCTGAAAAAACAGTCTGAAAATGAAAGGCCAAAATTGAACCAAAAATTAATCGACAGTCACAAAAGAAAAAAAAAGATGATTATGAAAGACCAAGTGTAAAGAATGATAAAGGACGGAGGAACAATGACAGATGTTTTCAAAAAGTTTATCAAAAGATTGAAAAAGAATAGAGGTGCCGGAATGCACTACAGTGAGCACAGCTCAACACGTACTACAGAGCATCAACACAACGAAAGGAAAGGTGATGCGACTACTAAAGTGCTTGATGTAACACACTGGAATCAGACAACATATCATCATGGGTGTTGACAGAAGCATTGTATGACTCAACAACAAAGGTTTTTACCCTCCCTGCATAAGGTGAATTATCAACAGACTCACAGCTATCTTCACGAGATAACTTATCTAGATAATTTTCTGATCAGCAGGGCTGTGGTGCCTAGATTGGACTGCATGCAGCCAGCACTAGAACCCTGACTGATCAAGCAGTCATCCGGGAGGCCTGGTCTAGAATCTCGCCACAGCGGTAACTCCCCAAACTGTCTATAGGTAGGCAGTTGAGTCGTTATCGTTATGATGGGCCAAGAGAGCTACCACTGACTTGCTTGCATGTTTGTCTGAGTGTTGCCGTGGACGCGCACCCTCCATCGCCAACCTCCAATATTGGAATCTCCACATCCCTGTGGTTCCCTACGGGCGTCCCGCCGCCTCTTTTTACGCCTCTTGCCTTACAGCTGCCTGCGAAGCTGCTGTAGTTACCGAAATTAGTAGAATCTGTTAGCTCAGGTTGACAGATTCTACTAATTTCATGTATCCAACCTATCTTGTAACTCTTATACAAAATAAAGTAGTCGACACCAGAACTAAGCACACATCAGCTGCGCTCAATGTGTTTACAAACTTAATAAAGCAGTTTACCAAAATGAAATGACCCAGGTCGTCCAGTGAGCCACGGAAAAATATATAATGTTTGACAAGGACACATTTCAGTCACTCCGCTATGGAAAAACTGAAATGAAAAATAAAACACTAAATCGTTCAAAAAAAAAAAAAACAGCAAAGACAAAGACGGTCTTACACTCAAGAATCACAGGAGTGTACTATCTGCACTACCAAGTGAACTGATAATCTGGATAACAAGAATAATGTAGCACATTAACAATCCTTCTGATATACCTTTAATGAGTGTCCAGAGTCTTTCTATACTCGGAGCCTGGCCGTAAGCCAGGTTCGTCAGATGACTTGACACAGATTATTGCTGCCGGCCCATATATCCATCGCAGCCAGGTGAAGATACTTGCCCAGTTTCCTCTTGAAGACTTCTACACTTGTCACAGCAGTGTTTCTGATATTTTCTGTTAAGATGCTAAAAAGGCTGGGGCCACGGATGTTGATATAGTGTTCCCTTATTGTGCCCACTGAAATCGCGCTTTTCAGTGGGTTTATTTTACACTTCCTCCCATATCTTTCACTCCAGTATGTTGTTATGGCAGTGTGCAAATTTGGGACCAGGCCCTCAAGCGCTTGTCAGGTATATATTATCATGTATCTCTCTTCCTCTGCAGTGAGTAAATATTTACAACTTTAAGGTATGCTGGCACCATTTTTCTTGTTTTGAAAGTTCTCATTATCCGCCTCGTTACCTTCCTGGCTGTCTTGATATTTGCCTTATTGTGTTTTGAAAGAAAGGTCAGCTGACATTATTACTTCCAGGTATTTCACGAGTTCTTTTCCTAGTATTTGATGATCCTCTTGAGTTTTATGGTGTTTTTTGAGTTCTTTATTCTTTCTACATCTAAGAAACTGGAACTTATCACCACTGTACGCCACTGCCCAGTGTCTTCTACCGAGATGGCTTTCATGAAAATGATACATAACTGTAACGGGTATTTTTATGTCTGTTATGGCGATAAGAAACAGCAGAGGTGCGAGGACAGTGCCCTGGAATACTGAGCTTTTTACCTTGTTGATGCTGGATTATGCTCTGTTTAAAACTACTCTTTGTGTTTTATGCTTTAGAAACTTGAAAATCCATCTGCCTACCTTCCACATAATGCCTATGGCCCTCATTTTGTGTGTATTCACCTCATGATTGCATCTGTCAAACACCTTTGCAAAATCTGAATATGTGATGAATGGTTTTGAAAACCGACATATTGAAGAATTGACACACTTATACAACATATGGGAATCTTTACTGAAGAAACGTTTCGCCACACAGTGGTTTCATCAGTCTAATACCTAGTTAGACTAGTGGAAGGTCCCACTGTGATCTCGCCGCCTCCTGCTTCGACTCACCTGACTGCAGTATATAAGCCACCTCTCTGGCCCTATGCTATACCTCCTACAAAAGTAATGGACTGAACACATCGATTCCAGGCTGAGGGACTGATTATCTCAATCTCCTCCTCTCCTTACCCATTTCTACTTAGTATTCGATTGATGACGCCACTGTGTGGCGAAACGTTTCTTCGATAAAGATTCCCCCCATATGCTGCATAAGCGTTTCAATTCTTCAAAATCTAAATATATCATATCTGCGTTTTGGTTATCTTCCAACGCCTCCATAATTCTGTCATAGTGGATTAGCAGTTCCATAAGTTTGTAATTTGACGTCTCATCACTCGAAGACTTTTATGATGTGGGAAGTTAGGGCTACTGGTCTGTAATTTTTAGTTACTGCTCTACTACCTCCCTTATGTAATGGAGCTGTCTGCACTCTTGAAGATCTCTGGTATTTCACCTACCGTTACCTTTGATGAGTTTCGAGTCTTACTACTCTCGGAGCCGGGCCATGAGCCAGACTCGTCTGGTGCTTGCCTGGTCAACCAGGCTGTTGCTGCTGGAGGCTAGCTGCTCCACATATCCATCACAGCTTGGTTGATCTGGCACCTGGTGAAGGTACTTGTTCAGTTTCCTCTTGAAGGCTTCTACACTTGTTCCAGCCGTGTTTTTGATATCTTCTGGTAAGATGTAGAAAAGTCTGGGACCCCGGATGTTGATACAGTGTTCCCTTATTGTCCCCACCGCACCCCTGCTCCTTCCCGGGTTTATTTTGAACTTTCACATCTCTCACTCTAGTATGTTGTTATGGCAGTGTGAAGATTTGGGACAAGTCCATCGAGTACTTTCCAGGTATGTACATGTATTATCATGTATTTTTCTCTCCTCCGCTCCGATGTGTACATGTTCAAGACTTGAAGGCGTTCCCAGTAATTTAAGTGCTTTACTGGCTCAGTGTGTGCCATAAACGATCTCTGTATTTGTTCCAGTTCTGATATTTCTCGTGCTTTGAACGGGGTCGTCAACAGTGAGCAATATTCTAAATAAGGGAGCACTAGCGATTTGAAGAGTGTCACCATTTCCATTATTTCCCTTGTTTTGAAAGTTCTCAATACCCATCCAGTCATCTTCCTGGCTGTCATGATCTTTGTCTTGTTATGGTCTTTAAAAGAAAGGTCAACTGACATAATTATTCCCAAGTCTTCTACGTGTTCCTTTCGTTCTATTTGGTAACCCTCTTGAGTTCTGTATACAGTGTTCCTATTGAGTTCTTCATTCTTTCCATACCTAAGCAGCTGGAACTTATCACCATTGGACGTGATGATGTTCTCTACTGTCCACTGGAAAACCCTGTTTATGTCTTCCTGTAATTTTTCAGTGTCCTCTACCGTAGTGACGTTCATGCTTATTTTAGTGTCATCTGCAAATGATGATACAAATGTGTGACGGGTGTGTTTATCTGTCTGCTATGAGGACGAGAAACAACAGAGGTGCCAGGACAGTGCCTCAGGCTGAGGGACTGACAACTACAAGGATGATGGACTGATTACATCGTCTTCACATCTCAACTGCTCCTGCCTACTTTCTGTACTCGACTGAAGAAGCCAACTGTGTAGACGAAACGTTTCGGAATAAAGTTGCCTAACTGTTGCCCATGTGTCTTACCTACCAACCTGTCGGTATTGTATACCATTTTGATATTCAAGACAGTGCCTTGGGGTACTGAGCTTTTTACCTCGCTGATGCTGGATTTTGCTCTGTTTATTACTTGTTGTGTTGTGTTAAGAACCCGAAAATCCATCTGCCTACCGTCCCCGTAATGCATATGGCCATCATTTTGTGCGCTATCACTCCATAATCGCATCTGTCAAACGCCTTTGCAAAATTTGTGTAAATCACATCTGCGTTTTGTTCTTCTTGGAACGCCTCCATAATTCTGTCATAATGGTTCAGGAACTGTGACAGGCATGATCATCCTGCTCTAAAACCATGCTGGTTTTTTGCTATGTTGGTTGTACTGGTCTATGAAATTTGTAATCTGCCGTCTCATCACTCTTTCGAAGATTTTTATGATGTGAAAAGTTAGGGCTACTGGTTTGTAATTTTTAGGTAGTGCCCTGCAAAGGAATTATGTCTGCACTCTTTAAGGCCTCCGGTATTTCACCTAGATCTGAGCTTTTTAAGTAAGTTTATTCAGGTATACACAAATACAGTTATATAGAATTATCATACATAGCAGCATATGTGTAGAGAACCTGGGATAACCCAAAAAAGTCAGAGTGACTTATTTCCATTGGGGCCCTTTTACCTTATTATTGTAATATAAAGGTTATAATATTTTCTTATTATTCTATAATGAAGATAACATCTCCAAACAATACTGATGGCTCGTGCTGGTGGTACTTCGCGCATTTTTTCTTTTTTATATAAATAAGGAATTCCATGAATGTGGTGCAGTGCAGAGTGGGCATGTTTTCCATATTTTTTCTTTAGAATTTTATTGGATTAGTACTAATATCTGTTAGTTGGTCTGCGCCGCCTTCCGATGGAATGAAAACAGTTTCTGCATTCTCCATCCTGCGTTCAATTAGTGGATAGCTGAACATCAACTCATATTAGTCTTTTAGAATTTCGTTCATTTCCTGTTCAGTATATGAACTTCCTCTTATAAATGATCCAATTCTACAGGTAAGAATTAACTTTGATTTTGCATATGTATAGAAATATTTGTGGTGTCTTGCAATATCTTGTATGACTTTTTGTTGCCTTTGTGTTTGTGTCTGGTACGACAACTTAACGTTTCATTCTGTCTCTGTGATCTCTCTCCTAACATTATATTTCCTTCGTTAAGACATATTCACATTGTTAAGCAATTAGATAACCAATTTTCTTCTGTATAATCGTCTATGCTCTCTTTCTGTATCTGATCTTCAAGGCATCCTCAATGGTATTTATTTAATATAGTCCGTATATGCAGATATAAAAGAGGCGAAATCTTAGAACCGGAGAATGAACAACCAATCTTCAGTGTTCGTGTACATTTAGGTCAGCACCTAAATTATTGACAACGCCCGAAATCCCTTAAACCATATTCCTTTGAATGTTGGCGAGATACCTGAAGGTCACCTAAAGAAGATTCCGGTGGACACTGCCTCCACAGCCCGGTCCTGGTCAACCAAGTTGTTAGTGATGGCTGCACACAGGCCATCGTAGGCCGAGCTGCTAAGAAACAACTAGGGGTCTACTGGTAAGTCATTTATTTACAAAGGATACTCATCGCATTAGGCTTCCGCAGTAAAATTCTGGTCCCAAAACAGTATACCAAAATTACTCTCTATGAGAGAAAAATGCTCTGTAGACGGTGCAAAATGCCTCCAGTGACAAGTAGATAACTCAGTACCAGTAAATGTAGTGGGTCCAAGAATTTTCAATACTCCTTCATAAATAAAGGAAATTATCACCTGATCCCTCGCTAACTTTTAGAGAGACTTGATAATCTCACCAAGTTAGTTGATAATCAGTCGAGCTATATCACCTACTTTGGAGTGCATGAAGCAAGCACCAACAGCCTGATTGATCAGGCTGTCAGCAACAGGCCTAGTCTGGGACCGGATCGAGAGGAGGGCAGTGACGCAAGAGAACTGTCTCTGGATAAGGTAAAGAAACAGGTAGTGTTTTGTACGTTGTTGACATTAGTGTTAGTGAGGCAGCTGGACTACACTACACAAAGCATCTTCCACACTACAACCTTACACTGTTATGGCTTGACAAAGCTCCTGGAGAGCGAAACGTTGCCACAATAAAAAGTGACATTAGCTGCATGGGTCCATAATATGTGTGCACTTTATTCCAGATGACGACAGGCAGGTTGGCTGCTGATGGAGCGAGTAGAAAAACTCTCGAAAAATCATCAAAGGTAAAGGTAGAGGTAAAGGATTTTTTTTAAACTGTTTTAGGCAATTGCATTTATTTTGGTATACAACTGTTTACTGCTTATCAGATATATTCATAATTTTTGGTAAAATTAAGTACGAAAAGTCGAATTTTACCATAATTTTGTATTGTATGAAATATAATTATGACTGAATTTCGTTTTTTCTTAGTTTATCGACTGACTTTATTTCTTCACATGTGATGACCATTTAGTGTATGTTCGGTAAATTTATATTTTCTTGGTAGACGTAAGTCAAGAAATATGCAATTTGCATGCCTCAGAATGAATCCTTATTTTTTCGTGTTATTGTAATAGGTTCGTTTTATCCGAATTCGCTCTGCCCCATGGACCAGGAAAGCGTCAGTCGCATAAAGCAAGAGAAACCTTATTACACAGAACGCCTAAAAACCCTATATGTGTACTCACTGGAGCAGATGAGATATATAATAATATATACCCGGAAGGTACCTGAGGAAGTGGTCCCAAATCTGCACATACTGGAGTGAAATATGGCAGGAAATGTCAAATTCCAGTAAAGAGCAGAGGTGTCGTAGAATGTTGAATATTGTACCAGATATTAAAACACTACTAGAACAAGTGTAAAGTCTTCAAGAAGAAACTCAACAAGTAACGAATGAAGTAGGTAGTGGGCCAGCGGGCTGCCAGCAGCAACAACCTGGTTGACCAGACAAGCCTGGCCAAGGGATGAGCTCGGGTAGTAGGGAAACTCAAAACCCAAAGGAAAATGGTACAAATATACTCGTCAAGTATATTTACAGCATAAAAAGTTTAACACCATATGTATCAAAAATACTAACCCAAGAAATCTATAATAACGTAAAAATGGAACGTTTTAGCGCTGAACGGAGATGTGATGAGGAAGACTGTGGGGTAAGCCGTTAAGGTTGCCCGGGTGAAGAGGGTGAAGGAAGGGTTTCCTAGTATCGTCAACACACAACCCACTACCAGCATGACCTTGAATCACACCCTCTCCTTCCCAACTGACAACCTTGACCCTCAAGAACTAGTTGCGCTCGCTCCCTTTAATCCCCGCCACCCCTCAACACCCTGGCTGCTCGCACACTCCACCTGTTGTATACACTACACTACCAGCCACCCCCCCCCCTTCCTTCCTTCCTTCCTCCCTCATTCTGTTTTTCTTTCTTTCCCATTTCCTCCCTCCCTCCCTTACTTTCTTTTTTCCTTCCTCTCTTCCTTTCCTTCTTCCTCATTTCCTTCCTTCCCTTACCTCCCCCCCCCTTTCCACCTGCCATGCTCGTTTTGATACGAAAACACAAGCTTTAGTTCCCGTCATGTTAAGTATCATACAGAACACAGCAGCAGAACTCTACTGATGTATCCAATTTTGTTTAATGAGTTTCCAGAGTCTTTCTACTCCCGGAGCCCGGCCATGGGCCAGGCTTGTCTTGTGCTTGTGTAGTCAACCACGCCGTTGATGTTGGAGGTCACATTGTTCAACATATCCATCACAGCGTGGTTGATCTGACACCTGGTGAAGATCCTTGTCCAGTTTCTCTTGAAAACTTTTACACTTGTCCAAGCAGTGTTTCTGATATCTTCTGGTAAGATGTTGAATAATCTGGGGCCAAGAATGTTGATACAGTTTTCCTTATTGTGCTCACCGCCTCCCTGCTTTTCACTGTGTTGATTTTACAGCAGCAAACCAGCATGGTTTTAGAGCAGGACGATCATGCCTATCACAGCTGCTAAACCACTATCACGGAATTACGGAGGCGTTGGAATGCAACCAAAATGCAAATGTGATATACACAAACACTTTCACTCTCTCTCTTCCTTTACTACTTAAGCTTTGTGTGTTTTAATTATTACAGTCTTGAATGACTAAGTTAATGGTTAAACCGACGTCATATTAAATTCTTAATGTAGAATATTATCTAATAGTAGTGCTAAGTGACCCACACACACACACAAAAAAAAAAAACTTTACTCTTGGGTTTATTTTGCACTTCCTCCCATATCTCTCGCTCCAATATGTTGTTATGGCAGTGTACAAACTTGGGACCAGGCCCTCGAGTACTTTCCAGATATAAATTATCACGTATCTCTCTCCTCCTCTGCCAGTGTACATATTAAAGACCTTAGAGCGTTTCCAGTAACTGAAATGCTTTATTGGCTCTATGCGGACCGTAAATGTATATTTGTTCTAGTTCTGATATTTCTCCTGCCCTGAACGGGGCCGTCAACACTTGGCAATATTCCATATGAGGGAGCACTAGCGATTTGAAGTGTTACCACTGGCAATATTTCCCTTGTTTTGAAGGTTCTCATTGCCCACCCCGTCATCTTCCAGGCTGTCGTGACCTTTGTCACGTGGTCTTTGAAAGAAAGGTCAGTTAACATCATAATTCCCAAGTGTTGCGCGTGTTCCTTTCGTTCTATTTGACGATCTTCTTGAGTTTCGTATACAGTGTTCCTCTTGAGTTCATTTTTCTTTCCATACCTTAAGGCTTAAGCAGTTGAAACTTATCACCATTATACGTCATATTGTTCTACACTGCCCACTGGTAAAAATCTTCCTGTAACTCTTCAGTATCTTTTACCATAATGACTTTATTTTATTGTTATCTGCAAACGATAATACAAAACTGTGATGGGTGTTTTTATCAATGTCTGCTATGAGGATGAGAAACAGCAGAGGTGCCCGAACAGTGCCTTGGGGTACTGAGCTTTTTACCTCGCTGATGCTGGATTTTGCTCTGTTTTCTACTACTTTTTGTGTTCTGTGTGTTAGGAACCCGAAAATCCATCTGCCTACCTTCCCCGTAATGCCTATGCCCTTTATTTTGTGCGCTATCACCTTATGGTCGCTTTTGTCAAACGCCTTTGCAAAAATCTGTGTATATCATATCTGCATTTTGGTTGTCTTCCAACACGTCCGTAATTCTGTCATAATGGTTCAGCAGTTGTGACAGGAATGATCGTCCTGCTCTAAAACCATGCTGGTTGGGGTTATACTGGTTGTGCTGATCCATGAAATTTGTAACCTGCCGTCTCATCACTCTTTCGAAGATTTTTATGACGTGAAAAGTTAGGGCTACTGGCCTGTAATTTTTAGCTAGTGCTCTACTACATCCCTTATGCAAAAGGAACTAGGTCTCCCGTATTTCACCTAGATCTAGGCTCTTTCTTCAAAGAATAATGAAGACTCGTGCTAGTGTCTACCTTGCTGGCACTGACTGGGTTGCCGAACACCGACTCATACTGTTCTTTTAGGATTTCACTCATTTCCTGTTCATCGTCAGTATACGAATCTCCTCTCAATAAACATCCAATTCTACAGGTAGTTCTTACTTGGATTTTGCAAAGGAATAGAAATATTTTGGGTTTCTTGTAATATCCTGTATTGCCTTTTGGTATGACATCCTAAGTTTTTGCCCTAATTCAGTGATCTCTCGGCTAAGTCTATCTTTCCTCCGTTGCGACATATTTGTGTTTTTAAGCAATTCAGTAACCCGTTTTCTTCTGTACCATCTCCTATGCTCTCTATATCTGATCTTCTTCTGGGCTTCCTCAATGGTACGTGTTTAATACAGACCTTGTATGCTTCTGTATTCAGTTTCTCTAGGCACTGGTGGGGATTTAGGGTGCTCATGTCTGACTCTCAGGATATGTCTGATAGTTCTTGGTTTATTCTGTCCCAGTCAATTCTATGGTTGTTGAATTTAACTTACTGAACATCCGGTCTCTAACGTTAGTGCTGCAGTTCCCTAACCCTGAATTAATACTCGTTTGAACTTTTATACCCTTAATGAGTTCCGAGAGTCTTTCTACTCTCGGAGCCCGGCCATGGGCCAGGCTCGGCCAGGCTCTATGATGTTGTGTTCAAAGTATATTGTTTTTGTAACCGCTGTCTCTGATTAGTTCCTCTTTGTTTGTGAATATCAAATCCAGGGTATTTTCATTTCTAGTGGGATCAGTTATCTGTTGGTTTAATGAGTACTTTTCACAAAGCCTAATTAGTTCCCTGGTATGTGCCTGTTGAGCCAGAGGTGCTTCCCGGAGATATTTCTGGTATAACGTTGTGTTGAGTCATCTTCCATTATACATCCTTGGAGATTAAAATCTGCAATGATGATAATATTTGGTGTGGGATTTTCTAGCCTCTCAAGACAGTTATCTATCTTCCTTCACTGATCTGTGACTCATGTACTCATCAGTGACTCATACATGTATCTCACGTGTCCCTAACTAAAGCTAATGACCTACAGACTCACACACTTCACGACGGTAAGTGCCTGTTAACAATACTATTGAATGCGTATTTATATGTATTGTATTGACACTGGCCACATGTGAAGAGTCTTTCCTTACCCTTCAGTTCATCAGAGACATGACACCTGCACCAGCCTACACTGCCATGTGTGGAATCAGAGGTAAAAAAAAACCAGTTATCTGGAAATGGGATGGCAGGTTTCCTGGACTGGATTCAACTAATGACTTGATTGGATAACGAACTAATCAGTCGTACACCCACATATACCTTCTATTTTATACACCCTCTCTATGTCAATTATCTAAGAAAAGTATCCCTTTACCCTATAAGAGCTCTCTCTACTTCACTGGAAGAGGTAAAAAAAATACAGAGTGAGAATTCAGTTATTAACATAATTAAACATTAACAGTGAAGATCTGAAGTCAGTCTTTAGATTATGCATTCACAAGTTATGACTGGAAAATATCTAGATGTTAAGAATATCAACTTGCCACCTACACAGCCCAAAACAAATTCGAACTTTCCACGAAGATGCATCAGATTTGAAAGTTGAAAGACAATCAGAAGAGGCATTCTGTAGTTATTGCACAGAGTTTAATATCCCAAAATACACCAGCACTTTAAGTTTGAAGCCGATCAAAAGCTGCATTCTCAAATTATTAAAATCGAAGGTTTCAAGCTGATCGCAAGAAGCATTCACAAATTATCCCATGAAAACCGGTATCCGAATTTTCACAATTTAAATAAAATTGGTTAACTGACTCCTACACAGACTACAATTAATCCAAGCTGGATATTTCATGGAAACCTGTTTAATAACATTTGCAAATTAACAATACTAACCTTCGTCTGAGAAAGACAGAACTCTTATAAAAGTCCGGTTATTGTCGGGAATCCAACAATTCCAAGGTTATTAGCTGTTAGTAAATTGGTAAATTTTCACTTACGGAGCCTAAACACAAAAGATGTCCTTTTCAAAAAAAAATCCAAACTCGTTCATTCAAGAAAAAAATACACCATTTTATAAATACAATCGTCAAACTGGTACTTACATCATTCAGTAAGATGAACCTTCATCTAAGTAGGATATATTCGGGTTAATGCTTGAAGTCGAAAACCAAAATTAGGAATGCCTTTGTGGAGAGAAAAAAAAAAACTTTCAAAAGCTACAGTTCACCAGTGTGGAAAATCTGAAACTGATTGGGTGAAACTTCCTAAAATTATGAATGAAAATCTTAAGAGGGAGAAACTTATACCCCAGTATATGACTGATGGAACGATAAACTCCAATGAAAGTATATGTAAGAGCTCATTAAACTAGTTTGGAGGAAAGTCTATCAGAACACAATTATTCTCTTCAAAAATTCGCCTTAAGCCAGCAGACTGAAGAACCAACCAAGCTGGAAAACACCCTACCTCATAATTACCAACAATGAGGTTTATGTCAGGTGACATAACAGTGTCGAAGACAGCAACATAGTCCAGGTTAAGACCTACATGCACAGCGACCTGTGACACACAAACACGATCAATCGTCAGGGAGAATTCAACAAATTAAATTTCAAGAAAAGCATCATCGACACTGACCTCACTGAAATACTTTGGGAAGATGATATGACAACTGCGTATCTTAACAGTTTCTCGGAAGGATGAGTTACTCTTCACACACATATTGTGCCTCTACGCCAAAGATGTTAACTTGAGAGAGGCTCTTTCTACAGGCGAAGACGAGAGGTAACAGAGCTTCTTAAAGGTAGCAGATTCTCCGAAGCATAAAAGAAAACTCTGGCTAGAAAAATTAAAAACATCGAATACAAAACATCTCATACTGAGTCCAGCGAGAAAGAGAGCTAATGTAGGTAACAGCTCTTAGCTTGTCGATAAAACTAGGGATCCTTAATTAACCTAACCATGTCAAACCCTCTGTAAAGAGAGAGAGAGAGAGAGAGAGAGAGAGAGAGAGAGAGAGAGAGAGAGAGAGAGAGAGAGAGAGAGAGAGAGAGAGAGAGAGAGAGAGAGAGAGAGAGAGAGCTGATATAGGTAATAACTCTTAGCTTGTAAATAAAGTTAGGAACCCTAAACTTAACCCTGTGTAGAGCGAGAGAGAGCGAGAGCAAAGATTCACAAATTAGAAGAAATCTCAAACAATGCTTCTGGTGCTCAAAATTAAGGCAGAAAAGCACATCCAGAATAGGGTTTTTACTGAAAGATGGAACATATACTGATAACAATAAGGAAAAGAGTGAAATACTGAGGTCACAATACAACACTGAATTCAGTAATCGGTTTACAGATCGACGACCCTAACTAGTTTTTCATGACTGAGACTCTTTTAAAACACTGCAAACATCTCCACAATTTCCGATGTAGCACTGATCCCGGTTGACTCTGAAGAAGCCATCGACAGCATCCCCATACATTCTGCTCCAGGCCATGACTCCTGGAATTCCCTATCTATTAAAAAAAAAAAAAGGAAACCCTATCTCGGGATGGGGCTTTCTTACAAACAGTGAAAACCACTGTTAATGCCCCATTTCGGAAAGAGAGAATTGGAAGTCTTGTGGATAGACGGGAAGCAATAACTAAAAGGTTCGACATGACAGCGCACTAGTAAAACAGGACGCTCCACAACCTGGACCATCCATGACAACACTAGTATAGCAGGACGCTCCACAACCTGGACCATCCATGACAACACTAGTATAGCAGGACGCTCCACAACCTGGACCATCCATGACAACACTAGTATAGCAGGATGCTCCACACCTTTGATATACATTTGAAGAATTTCGAGAGTATATCTACTCTCTGAGCCCAGCCATGGGCCAGGCTCGTCTGGTGCTCGCCTGGTCAACCAGGCTGTTGCTGCTGGAGGCCCGCTGCCCCACATATCCATCACAGCCTGGTTAATCTGGCACCTGGTGAAGATACTTGTCTAGTTTCCTCTTGAAGGCTTCAACACTTGTTCCAGCAGTGTTTCTGATATCTTCTGGTAAGATGTTGAAAAGTTTGGGACCCCGGATGTTGATACAGTGTTCCCTTATTGTCCCCACCGCACCCCTGCTCCTCACTGGGTTTATTTTACACTTCCTCCCATATCTCTCACTCCATTATGTTGTTATGGCAGTGTGCAGATTTGGGACCAAGCCCTCGAGCAACCAGGACCGTCCATGATAAGACTGGTATAGCAGAACGCTCCACAACCAGGACCATCCATGATAACACTAGTATAGCAGGACGGTCCACAACCAGGACCATCCATGATAACACTAGTATAGCAGGACGGTCCACAACCAGGACCATCCATGATAACACTAGTATAGCAGGACGGTCCATAACCACGACCATCCATGATAACACTAGTATAGCAGGACGTTCCACAACCACGACCATCCATAACACTAGTATAGCAGGACGCTCCAGAACCTGGACCATCCATGATAACACTAGAATAGCAGGACGGTCCACAACCACGACCATCCATGATAACACTAGTATAGCAGGACGCTCCACAACCACGACCATCCATAACACTAGTATAGCAAGACGGTCCATAACCTGGACCATCCATGATAACACTAGAATAGCAGGACGGTCCATAACCTGGACCATCCATGATAACACTAGTATAGCAGGACGCTCCAGAACCTGGACCATCAATGATAACACCAGTATAGCAGGACAGTCCATAACCTGGACCATCCATGATAACACTAGTATAGCAGGACGCTCCAGAACCTGGACCATCCATGATAACACTAGTATAGCAGGACGCTCCAGAACCTGGACCATCCATGATAACACTAGTATAGCGGGACGCTCCACAACCTGGACCATCCATGATAACACTAGTATAGCAGGACGGTCCATAACCTGGACCATCCATGATAACACTAGTATAGCAGGACGGTCCATAACCTGGACCATCCATGATAACACTAGTATAGCAGGACGCTCCAGAACCTGGACCATCCATGATAACACTAGTATAGCAGGACGGTCTACATGGAAGGGAGAAAATCGATGCTAATGAAAATGAGTCTGAAACGTGTTTGGCTGCGGCCCAGACATTGTGGGTGTCAGGGGGCGGCTACCCCGACACCAACACCTGTACCCACACCCACCACAATACACCTACCTCCTCACCCATACTTGTCTCGTTACCCACACCTGCCTCATCATCCACACCCACACTATACCTGCCTCCTCGCCCACACTCCTCCCGTCATCCACATCCGCCCCACCACACCTACCTGGTGCACAAGTCGCAGGTACTCTCACCTCGTGATGCAGAACATTCCTTACCTGTAAAACAGAGAAATGAATTGATCAGGTGAGTATAAGTTACATTATGTACATATATTTATGAAGCAACTTTATGTGGACATCAACAGACACCACAGTTACAAAATACTGGGTAATTTTTCCTATGGAAATGCTATAGTTTATTTGATTTATTAGGATAATTTTATAATATTTATCTATGTGAAACTGGTGGTTCAGCGATAACTGCGAGAGAGAGAAGCGCACCTGTAATATGCACCTTGTAATATGCTCTCTGGAGTGAAGAGAAAATTAGCTCATGATATACACTTGAAAGATTATGGAGTATCAGGTGCCAAATCTACACGTTATTACACCTTACTGTAGTCTGCACGATCTGCGATATCAGATAAATAATTTATAAGGTGGGAAAAGTTAATGAAGAAACTCATGGTCTCGACTGATTTACTGAACACTGATTCATTCTGTTCTTTTAGAACATTTCGCTCATTTCTCTGTCATTTCAGCTCAGATGACTTCAAACTGCAACATCTGCCCCTCGTTCAGAGTGCAGCCACTGTACTTCCTACCTTCACCACTCAAGTCCGGCTAACTGGTTTCCTTAAATCCCTTCAGGTTACCTTGATCACACTCCAACAGCACGCCAAATTATAAAAAAAAACTACTTGCTTCCATACTCACTTATCTAACATACTCACACAAGCCTGTTGGATGTCCAAGCCTCTAGAACTCACATCCTCCTTTACCCCTCTTCCCCCCACGTTCACACCCCCTCTTGATCTCCGAACTCCGAATTCTCTGCATAATATTCACACCACACACTGCCCTCAAACATAACATCTCTGCTGCCTCCAGCCTCCTCCTTGCTGCAACATTCAAACCTCATACTTTACACCGATACAACAGTCTTGCTACTACTATACGTTGGTACATTTCCCTTTTTGCCTCCATGGATAAAGTTCTTTGTCTCCACAGGTGTCTCAATGTACTACCCACCTTTTTCTCATCGTCAGTTCTATGATTAACTTTATCTTTCCCATAACCATTTGCCAATAATTCCACTACAATCACTATATTTAAACACATTTACTTCCTCCATACTCACTCCCTCTAATCTGATATACAATCTCCCGCTGCCTATGTTTTTAGGTACTGCATTCTTGTTATCTTGCTCTTTCCTATGTTTACTTTTAATTTACCAACCTTCGTAACTTCAGAATATCCCAAAGAACCGTGTCGTAGGCAAATAAAGCAACCGTAACAACTCCCACTCCGTACCAGATTAAATATCTTTCAATCCCACATCCCTACTTTTACTCGAAAATACCTCCCCCCCGAATTCCTAAATACCCCAGCCTGCATCTCGCTATCCACATAAAATTTCTTTACTAATCTAACACCTATCCCCTGTATTTACAGCATCCGCCATATTGCTCACCTATCCAACCTATCATATATATTTTCTGAATTCATAAATACAATGAAAAGTTTCTTACCTTTACCTAAATATCGTTCACTCCTCGGAACTCTCCTGTCCTCTGCCTTCCCTACATTTCCGGTCTTTCTAATCTCAACAACTTTCTCCGTTCCTTAGACATCAAACTTACTTTTCGCCAGACTAACATACTTCGCACTAATCTAGTTCATACATCTCCTCCCTCTATAGATGCTCCTGGTGTCTACTCTATTTCCTGTTCTTCCTGTCCTCTGCAGTACTTTGGAGAAACTGGCCGATCTCTTTCTGACAGACTTAGAGAGAACCAATGTAGTGCTAGGCTTGCCGACACCAACAATGTTCTTTTCTGTCATGTCAGAGATCACAGTCATCCTAATGACGGATCTGCTAAAACTGACTTCCCTACTTCCAACTTCCACAGTAGCCGTCTGGTTGAATTCTCCCTTATACACAACTTTCCTTGTATGAATCTTAGTCGTGGCTTTGTCTCTGTAGATGCCTTCCTTTCCCACTACATTGTAAAATGCTCCAAACTTCAGAACACTTAACCTGATTCTTTCCTCTTCTCCCTCTTCCCTTTTCTCTTTCCTCTTTCTCCTTTGGGTTTTCTCTCTTCTGCCTTCGGTATTTGTCCTTTAATGTATTTTTCCCCCTCTGTGTTCTTGCTCCTACCCTCCGTGGGCACTTAGCTCCCTTGCAGTGCTCCTCTTTCTTAGTATTTGACTGACTCCACTACTACTACTACCTCCAGCACTACCTCTCTTACTCCCATCATTGTCTATATACTCCCTCCTTCTCTCCTTTCTGTTAGTGTGACTTTGTAAATGGTCCAAATCGGACCCAAACGTCGTCCTAAGCTCCTCTCTTCTATGTGTGAGTTATCTGTGTATTGTTCCAGTCACGGTATAGTACCTTTTTTGTTATTAATCGTTCGCTTACGTGCTCCAATATGAGCATTTGGTCTACACCTACCCTACCCTCCTTACAACCTTCTCATTGCTCTACGATCCTCTTCTATGCCTTACTTGTAATTCTATCAATAATAACTCGACACTTTACCTGGTTTACTCCACAGGTTTGTTTCCCTATAATTCTTACACAGATTTAATGCTGATTTAGCGCTGACCCCCTAGAACAGCCCTATCAGGTATCCTTGAGTGTAGGCATTACAACATACCAGAAATCCAGATGAAATGATAGCAAGAAGCTCTTTTAAATGAAGGACTGGGAACGAAGGACATAGATGGAAGCTATATAAATACAGTGCCCTATCAGCCGGCCTGTGGCTCGTGCGTTGGACTTCGTGCAGCCAGCAAGAACAGCCTGGCTGATCAAGCTCTGATCCACCGGGAGGCCTGGTCAAAGACTGGACCTCCCGATGTTTCGGGGGGCGTTGACCCCCGGAACATCCTCCACGTAGATGAGCCACAGGGATGTTAAGTACTTTTTTTATTCTGGCAGAAAAGTGGACAGACCTGGATGTGGAATATGTTACATGAAGACTATTACGGGGGTGACTGCCCCGCAGCCAGGTCCCAGACCAGGCCTCCTGGTTAATGGCTTGAACGACAAGACTGTTGGTGATATCCACTTGCCTGGAACTTATAAAATTCAAGGCACCTGCTGGTGCTATCAACTAACACGAACTTATCAAGACAGACAGGAATATACGTGTATTGGTAATTCCGCTTATTCATGAAGGAAAAATGCAGAAGTCTTGGTTTTATACATCACTTGTTAAGTTTCAGTGTACTCATTACACTCCTTTTCTTTCTTTTGGAGTATTTTGTACTGTCTGCTGAACCTCTTGTTTTCGTAGATAATGATTTCAGAGTGTAGATTTGGGACTAATTCCACGAACAACAAAATACCTTTTATCAGTGGACTTCTAGTGGAGTCTAATGCAATGTTTGCAGCCTTCACAGAGACTCACATTTAAGATCACTTTGACAGTGAAATATGGATAAGTGGGTACAACCTTTTTAGATGCGACAGAAAAAAAACAGGCAACAAGGGGGGGTTGGCCTGTATGTCAAAGAGTCCCTTATCTGCACGGAGTTGCTGAACACCACAAATGAGGTAGTTGAAGTTCTATCAATAAAGATCGAGAACCAAAACCTAGTCATTGTGGTTGTATACAAGCCACCAGATGCAACCTCACAACAGTTCAAGGAACAGCTACTGAAAATCGATTACTGTTTGGAAAACCTTCCAGCTCCATCCCCAAACATCTTACTGCTTGATTTCAACCTAAGGCATACAAAATGGAAGAATGTAGCAAATAATGTTATAGCTGAAATAATCCACAGAGGTAGTGCAGATGAAAGGTCACACATACATGAGCTACTAAGTCTCTGCGAAAAACACACCTTAAGCCAGCAGATAGTGGAGCCAACAAGACTAGAAAACACACTTGACCTTATCTTCACAAATAATGAGGACCTGATAAGAGACATAAGAATATCAAAAACAACTAATTCCGATCACAATCTAATCGAAGTCCAGACGTACATGCATAGGGGTCCTGATCAACAGAATGCATGTACCTGTGAAGGTGTCTTCACACAATACAATTTCAACAACAAGAACATCAACTGGGACCAGGTAAACCATGTCCTAAACGAAACATGTTGGGAAGATGTCTTAAATGACATGGATCCAAACCAGTGCCTTGAAAGGATCAACTTCCTGGTAGCCGAAGCATGTTCTAGGCATATTTCCCTAAGAAAGAAGAAGAGCAGGAGTAAACTGGAGAGAAAAAGATGCTCCCTCTACAGAAGACGACGAAGAGTCACTGAGCTCCTCAGGAGTGCTAGAATATCTGATACACGAAAGGAGGCGCTGACCAGGGAAGTGGAAACTATCGAACTTAAGCTAAATGACTCTTACAGGAACCAGGAGAGGCAGGAGGAGCTTAAAGCTATTAGTGAAATTGAAAAAATCAAAATATTTCTTTTCATATGCCAAAAATAAGGCAAATACCACATCTAGTATCGGGCCCTTACTCAGACAGGATGGGACTTACACAGATGACAACAAGGAAATGAGTGAAATATTGAAATCCCAGTATGACTCTGTGTTCAGTGAACCACTAATCGGTCTGAGGATCGACGACCCAAATGATTTCTTCATGAATGAGCCTCAAAACTCCATAAATGTATGCCAGATTTCCGACATTACCCTAACTCCGATAGATTTCGAAAAAGCCATTGACAACATGCCTATGCACACAGCCCCGGGCCCAGACTCGTGGAACTCTCCCCTCTCGCGTGCCCTAAGTACACTATGGAGGAGGAGCTTGGACATGGGTGAAATTCCAGTCACTTAAAACAACGGATATAGCCCCACTCCATAAAGGTGGCAGCAAAGCATTAGCTAAGAACTATAGACCAATAGCTCTGACGTCCCACATCATAAAAATCTTTGAAAGAGTGCTAAGAAGCAGGATTGCAAATCACCTGGATTCCCAAAATCTGCACAATCCAGGGCAACATGGGTTCAGGGCAGGTCGCTCCTGCCTCTCACAACTACTGGATCACTATGACATGGCCTTGGATGCACTGGAAGAAAATCAGAATGCAGATGTAATATACACAGACTTTACAAAAGCATTTGACAAATGCGATCATGGCGTAATAGCCCATAAAATACGTGCTAAAGGAATAACTGGGAAAGTGGGGAGATGGATCTTCAACTTCCTAACAAATCGAACACAAAGAGTAGTGGTCAACAGAGTTAAATCGGAGGCTGCCATAGTGAAGAGCTCTGTTCCACAAGGCACAGTACTCGCCCCCATCTTATTCCTTATCCTCATATCAGACATAAACAGAGATATACACCACAGCACCGTATCATCCTTTGTGGATGATACTAGGATCTGCATGAGGCTGTCATCTGCTGAGGACGCGGTTAACCTCCAAGAAGATATAAACAAAGTTTCCAGTGGGCAACGGTAAACAATATGATGTTCAATGAGGACAAATTCCAACTACTCCGTTATGGAAAACTGGAGGAGATAATAACTAGAACAGAGTATACTACTGACTCCGGCCATACAATAGAGCGGAAAAATAATGTAAGGGACCTTGGAGTAGTAATGTCTGAGGATCTTACTTTCTAGGATCACAACAGTGCCACGATCGCACGTGCAAAGAAAATGATAGGATGGATAATGAGAACTTTCAAAACGAGAGATGCCAAGCCCATGATGATCCTTTTCAAATCACTTGTTCTCTCTAGGCTGGAATACTGCTGTACATTAACATCTCCATTCAAAGCAGGTGAAATCGCAGATCTAGAGAGTGTACAGAGATCCTTTACTGCACGTATAAGTTTGTCAAGCACCTTAACTACTGGGAACGCTTGGAAGCACTTGACTTGTACTCGTTGGAACGCAGGAGGGAGAGATATATCATAATCTACACTTGGAAAATCTTGGAAGGAATGGTCCCAAATCTGCACACAGAAGTCACTCCCTACGAAAGTAAAAGACTGGGCAGGCGATGCAAAATGCCCCCAATAAAAAGTAGGGGCGCCATTGGTACACTAAGGGAAAACACCATAAGTGTCCGGGGCCCAAAACTGTTCAACAGCCTCCCATCAAGCATTAGGGGAATTGCCAATAAACCCCTGGCTGCCTTCAAGAGAGAGCTGGACAGATACCTAAAGTCAGTGCCGGATCAGCCGGGCTGTGGCTCGTACGTTGGACTGCGTGCGGCCAGCAGTAACAGCCTAGTTGATCAGGCCCTGATCCATCGGGAGGCCTGGTCATGGACCGGGCCGCGGGGGCGTTGATCCCCGGAATAACCTCCAGGTAACTCTCGAGTGACTTGAAGGTGGAGACAAATTCCACACTCAGTTTTTTAAATATTTATAACTGGGTTAAGAGGCCAGAAACCAGTATTGACAGTTGAAGCATCAGAAGCGGGACCAGGAGCCAAGTATCAACTCTTGCAAATACAAAATATATGAATACAACAGAAATAAGAGAGATGAGTAGGAGGGTGAGTGGTGTAGGCCAGCAATGTTTGCCGCAGTGCCTCTTGATATTTTGTTTGTGGTACATTACCCATGCAAGGAGAGAAGGGCACAGATAGCACGGTCTTGCCCCGCCCGCCCACCCGCCCGCTATACACCCGTCTTGCAATTAAAGGTGAACTAGATTGCGTAACGGCGTTGCGACTCACCAAAGGGAAAGCATTATTTTCCTCACGTGGTTTCTTATTAACATATATATAAATTTAATTAGCAGTCATCAAGATGATGATATTAACTAGACAGAGTGAAAATAATAATTAAAGTTAGAGTACTCGAAGGATGAGAATAAGGGTGTAATGTTAGACAAGAGAGGAGGATGTGGCAGGTGGTGTGGGGGAGAGCGTGTTGCGTAGGAATTCAATAAGTGTGGAGGAAGGGAGGGTCGGGACGAGATGGAACCAGCGGACTGCTGGGAGTGTCTAGTGTGGCCGCGGCCAGACCTGGCACCCAGCCAGGCCCTACCAGTGACGTCACGCGGGGCGGGGCCTCCAAATGACGTCATGCTCTCAGCTGATTTGGATGCGCGGCCCAAACTGGAGGTCCCGCTGGCAGCCAGCATGCAACTCTCACCCTAAAGCTGTTGCCAGGATACCAACGTCGCCAAATATTCTTTCTTTCACTTTATATATACTTACTATTGCACACACAGGCACTCTCTTACATGAACACTCGCAAGTTTAACACTGATAAAAGCTTTCTAAGCAACTTCACCTACGAGGAGTTTCAAAATATTAAAAGTATAAACAAGTAACAGGGAACAGGAGTTTGGCAAGAGCGCCCTACCCGAATTCCCGCAGAGCTGAAGCACCTGATGCTGTGGCCACGTGTTTACATGTGTCACGTGTCCTTACCAGCACACCCGCCCTGAGTGTGTTTACTGCCGGGCACTGGCTGCCTGTCTTGTCTTTCTCGGGTACTGGCTGGCTGTCCTGTCTTCCTCGGGTACTGGCTTGCTGTCTTGTGTTCCTTGGGTACCGGCTGTCATGTCTTCCTCGGGTACTGGCTGGTTGTCTTGTCTTCCTCGGGTACTGGCTGGCTGTCTTGTCTTCCTCGGGTACTGGCTGGCTGTCTTGTCTTCCTCGGGTACTGGCTGGATGTCTTGTCTTCCTCGGGTACTGGCTTGCTGTCTTGTGTTCCTTGGGTACCGGCTGTCATGTCTTCCTCGGGTACTGGCTGGTTGTCTTGTCTTCCTCGGGTACTGGCTGGTTGTCTTGTCTTCCTCGGGTACTGGCTGGTTGTCTTGTCTTCCTCGGGTACTGGCTGGCTGTCTTGTCTTTCTAGGGTACTGGCTGGCTGTCTTGTCTTTCTAGGGTACTGGCTGGCTGTCTTGTCTTCCTCGGGTACTAGCTGGCTGTCTTGTCTTCCTCGGGTACTGGCTGGCTGTCTTGTCTTTCTAGGGTACTGGCTGGCTGTCTTGTCTTCCTCGGGTACTAGCTGGCTGTCTTGTCTTCCTCGGGTACTGGCTGGCTGTCTTGTCTTTCTAGAGTACTGGCTGGCTGTCTTGTCTTTCTAGGGTACTGGCTGGCTGTCTTGTCTTTCTAGGGTACTGGCTGGCTGTCTTGTCTTCCTCGGGTACTAGCTGGCTGTCTTGTCTTCCTCGGGTACTGGCTGGCTGTCTTGTCTTTCTAGGGTACTGGCTGGCTGTCTTGTCTTCCTCGGGTACTCTCTGGCTGTCTTGTCTTCCTCGGGTACTGGCTGGCTGTCTTGTCTTTCTAGGGTACTGGCTGGCTGTCTTGTCTTCCTCGGGTACTAGCTGGCTGTCTTGTCTTCCTCGGGTACTGGCTGGCTGTCTTGTCTTTCTAGAGTACTGGCTGGCTGTCTTGTCTTTCTAGGGTACTGGCTGGCTGTCTTGTCTTTCTAGGGTACTGGCTGGCTGTCTTGTCTTCCTCGGGTACTGGCTGGCTGTCTTGTCTTTCTAGGGTACTGGCTGGCTGTCTTATCTTCCTCGGGTACTGGCTGGCTGTCTTATCTTCCTCGGGTACTGGCTAGCTGTCTTGTCTTCCTCGGGTATTGGCTGGCTGTCTTGTCTTCCTCGGGTACTGGCTGGCTGTCTTGTCTTCCTCGGGTACTGGCTGGCTGTCTTGTCTTCCTCGGGTACTGGCTGGCTGTCTTGTCTTCCTCGGGTACTGGCTGGCTGTCTTGTCTTCCTCGGGTACTGCCTGGCTGTCTTATCTTCCTCGGTTACTGGCTAGCTGTCTTGTCTTCCTCGGGTATTGGCTGACTGTCTTGTCTTCCTCGGGTACTGGCTGGCTGTCTTGTCTTCCTCGGGTACTGGCTGGCTGTCTTGTCTTCCTCGGGTACTGGCTGGCTGTCTTGTCTTCCTCGGGTACTGGCTGGCTGTCTTGTCTTCCTCGGGTACTGGCTGGCTGTCTTGTCTTCCTCGGGTACTGGCTGGCTGTCTTGTCTTCCTCGGGTACTGGCTGGCTGTCTTGTCTTCCTCGGGTATTGGCTGGCTGTCTTGTCTTCCTCGGGTACTGGCTGGTTGTCTTGTCGTCCTCGGGTACTGGCTGGCTGTCTTGTCTTCCTCGGGTACTGGCTGGCTGTCTTGTCTTCCTCGGATACTGGCTGGCTGTCTTGTCTTCCTCGGGTACTGGCTGGCTGTCTTGTCTTCCTCGGATACTGGCTGGCTGTCTTGTCTTCCTCAGGTACTGGCTGGCTGTTTTGTGTTCTTCGGGTACTGGCTGGCTGTCTTGTCTTCCTCAGGTACTGGCTGGCTGTTTTGTGTTCTTCGGGTACTGGCTGGCTGTCTTGTCTTCCTCAGGTACTGGCTGGCTGTTTTGTGTTCTTCGGGTACTGGCTGGTTGTCTTGTCTTCCTCAGGTACTGGATGGCTGTCTTGTCTTCCTCAGGTACTGGCTGGCTGTCTTGTCTTCCTCGGGTACTGGCTGGTTGTCTTGTCGTCCTCGGGTACTGGCTGGCTGTCCTGTCTTCCTCGGGTACTGGCTGGCTGTCTTGTCTTCCTCGGGTACTAGCTGGCTGTCTTGTCTTCCTCGTGTACTGGCTGGCTGTCTTGTCTTCCTCGGGTACTGGCTGGCTGTCTTGTCTTCCTCGGGTACTGGCTGGCTGTCTTGTCTTCCTCGGGTACTGGCTGGTTGTCTTGTCTTCCTCGGGTACTGGCTGGCTGTCTTGTCTTACTCGGGTACTGGCTGGCTGTCTTGTCTTCCTCGGGTACTGGCTGGCTGTCTTGTCTTCCT
The DNA here is from genome assembly GCF_038502225.1 of Cherax quadricarinatus. Taxonomy (NCBI): domain Eukaryota; kingdom Metazoa; phylum Arthropoda; class Malacostraca; order Decapoda; family Parastacidae; genus Cherax; species Cherax quadricarinatus. Next base: position 18,747,912 of record NC_091373.1, read on the forward strand.
CGAGTACTGGCTGGCTGTCTTGTCTTCCTAGGGTACTGGCTGGCTGTCTTGTCTTCCTAGGGTACTGGCTGGCTGTCTTGTCTTCCTCGGGTACTGGCTGGCTGTCTTGTCTTCCTCGAGTACTGGCTGGCTGTCTTGTCTTCCTAGGGTACTGGCTGGCTGTCTTGTCTTCCTAGGGTACTGGCTGGCTGTCTTGTCTTCCTCGGGTACTGGCTGGCTGTCTTGTCTTCCTCGGGTACTGGCTGGCTGTCTTGTCTTCCTCGGGTACTGGCTGGCTGTCTTGTCTTCCTCGGGTACTGGCTGGCTGTCTTGTCTTCCTCGAGTACTGGCTGGCTGTCTTGTCTTCCTCGGGTGCCGGCTGTCTTGTCTTCCTCGGGTACTGCTGTCTTGGCTTCCTCGTTACTGACTGGCTGTCTTGTCTTCCTCGTTACTGGCTGGCTGTCTTGTCTTCCTCGGGTACTGGCTGGCTGTCTTGTCTTCCTCGGGTACTGCTGTCTTGTCTTCCTCGTTACTGGCTGGCTGTCTTGTCTTCTTCGGGTACTGATTGTGTTTTCCTCGGGTACTGGCTGGCTGTCTTGTCTTCCTCGGGTACTGGCTGGCTGTCTTGTCTTCCTCGGGTACTGGCTGGCTGTCTTGTCTTCCTCGAGTACTGGCTGGCTGTCTTGTCTTCCTAGGGTACTGGCTGGCTGTCTTGTCTTCCTAGGGTACTGGCTGGCTGTCTTGTCTTCCTCGGGTACTGGCTGGCTGTCTTGTCTTCCTCGAGTACTGGCTGGCTGTCTTGTCTTCCTCGGGTACTGGCTGGCTGTCTTGTCTTCCTCGGGTACTGGCTGGCTGTCTTGTCTTCCTACGGTACTGGCTGGCTGTCTTGTCTTCCTCGAGTACTGGCTGGCTGTCTTGTCTTCCTCGGGTACTGGCTGGCTGTCTTGTCTTCCTCGGGTACTGGCTGGCTGTCTTGTCTTCCTCGGGTACTGGCTGGCTGTCTTGTCTTCCTACGGTACTGGCTGGCTGTCTTGTCTTCCTCGAGTACTGGCTGGCTGTCTTGTCTTCCTACGGTACTGGCTGGCTGTCTTGTCTTCCTCGGGTACTGGCTGGCTGTCTTGTCTTCCTCGAGTACTGGCTGGCTGTCTTGTCTTCCTCGGATACTGGCTGTCTTATCTTCCTCGGGTACTGGCTGGCTGTCTTGTCTTCGTCGGGCAATGACTGGCTGTCTTGTCTTCCTCGGGTACTGGCTGGCTGTCTTGTCTTCCTCGGGTACTGGCTGTCTTGTCTTCCTCGGGTACTGGCTGGCTGTCTTGTCTTCCTCGGGTGCCGGCTGTCTTGTCTTCCTCGGGTACTGCTGTCTTGTCTTCCTCGTTACTGGCTGGCTGGATTGTCTTCCTCGTTACTGGCTGGCTGGATTGTCTTCCTCGTTACTGGCTGGCTGTCTTCTCTTCCTCGGGTACCGATTGTCTTTTGTTCCTCGGGTACTGGCTGGCTGTCTTGTCTTCCTCGGGTACTGGCTGGTTGTCTTGTCTTCCTCGGGTAATGGCTGGCTGTCTTGTCTTCCTCGGATACTGGCTGTCTTGTCTTCCTCGGGTACTGGCTGGCTGTCTTGTCTTCGTCGGGCACTGGCTGGCTGTCTTGTCTTCCTCGGGTACTGGCTGGCTGTCTTGTCTTCCTCGGGTATTGGCTGGCTGTCTTGTCTTCGTCGGGTACTGGCTGGCTGTCTTGTCTTCCTCGGGCACTGGCTGGCTTTGTCTTCCTCGGGTAATGGCTGTCTTGTCTTTCTCGGGTACTGGCTGGCTGTCTTGTCTTACTCGGGTACTGGCTGGTTGTCTTGTCTTCCTTGGGTACTGGCTGGTAAGATGTTAAACAATCTTAGCTCCGGGATGTTGATATAATGTTCTCTTATTGTGCCCATGGCGCTCCAGCCCTTCACTGGGTTATTTTTTACTTACGTCCCAAAGCTCTCACTCCGGTATGTTCTTATGGCAGTGTGCAGATTTAGAAGCAGGCCCTCAAGTACTTTACTCTTAAATACTTTCCACTCCTGTGAATACATAATTAGCATTCTGTGACGTTCCAAGCAATTTAAATGCTTATCTGGCTCCATGCAGGCCATACATGATCTCAGCAGCTCCATCAAATCCAAGGGTTCACAACTAAAATAACCAACGAGCAAGAGGAAACCTTAAGTAATAATTCTAGAAAACAGGAGCAGAGAGGATATGATAATGACGAGCACATAATTTAGGTGACTGGCAGAGTAGACGAGACTGGCTGCTTGATATGGGAGAAGGATCGCACCTGCATAAGAAGCAGGTGAGTCACAAGACCATCAGGAAATACTTTTTCAGAATCAAGTGATCAGTAACAGAATTAACTAGATGATGTAGTGATAGCGAATGTGATACACAGCTTCAGATATAAAAGGTAACCATAGTCATCGCTATTCTTTTTCTGGGCATACCGCATGGGCCTGCTCTCAGAGCAAACCTCCCGGTTTCTGGCTTTATCGACGTCGCTGTTCATGCCCAGTGTGCACCATAGCTCAGATGGTCAGGAAATGGCTTGAGAAACTAATCAAGCTCCCTCTTCAAGACATCTAAAGGTTTCTAGATAATTCGCTTATGCATGGAGAGAGGGTGGAGACAAGTGGCATAAAATATGGACATTATGGAAAATGAGAGAGAAATGAAGTGTAATGCATTATACTGCATTTGTCTCTCTTCTTCCATGGAGGGAGGGGTGTTGAAAAATCTAGGCCTGCTTACACTTACTGAGTTTTCTTTCAGTGTACCCGGCGCGTCTACCTTTCACTGGAAGTATTTTGCATCATCTTCCAAGCTTCTTACTTTCCTTTTCCGTAAAGGTATCTGAAAGATATTTTGGAGGCCACGCCCTTGTGGCCCAGTCCTAGACCAGGCCTCCTAGTGCATCAAGGCTTGATGAAGCAGGGTGTCCAATGTACGAACTACAGCCTGGCTGATCATAAACTGACCTGAACAATGTATCAAATTCGTGTGTGCAGACAGAGTTCTCTTGGTAATTCATTTTCTGTATCATGGACAGCAGTTAATAAAACTTGGGCTTTATTTGTTGTCTCGGTGTATTCTTGACACCTCTGCATTTCATAGGGGCTATTTTCCAGACTTTGTCAGGTCTTTCTCGTATTTTCCTGGTTAATCAGGCTGTTGCTGCTGGAGGCCTGCTGATCCATCACAACTTGGTTGATATGGCACTTGGCGGAGTTGCTTGTTGAAGGTTTCTACACTTGTTAAAGCAATGTTTCCGATATTTTCTGCTAAGATGTTAAATAGTCTGGGACCACAAATGCTGAACTAATGTTCTCTTTATCACCTTACATGCTAAAAGGAATTAGCAACAAACCTCTGGCTGTCTTCAAGAGGAACTGAACAAGTTCTTCAGATCAGTTTCTACCCAGCAGGGGTGTGGTTCATACGTGCGGTTACCAATATGAACCACGCCCCTATGGCTGCCAGCCCTCTTGATCCTACAAGAGGCCTGGCTGACACAGGGGCGTTGACCCCTGGAAACATCCTTCACGAAAAGTAGTTGAGTGAGGACTTGCTGACCTGCCTTGGTCGGGAACACAGCTAGAGGCTCTATGAGAGATCCTGGAACCTGCGCTAGGAGCCTGGTCATCTAGGAGTCATCTACTGAAGATTATTCAATTTATATTGT